>NC_086448.1:28805852-28833352 GCF_028390025.1 Pseudophryne corroboree | reverse complement strand
TCTCCCTTTGTCTGCACTGAATAGACGCTGTCCACCGCTGCTCTGCTAAGCAGGGCAGCGAGAGACTGAGCCTCCCAACTGCCCCCCCCCCCCACAGCGGGACACTACGGCCCGCGGGTGGGACAGCGGGACAGTCCCCAAAAAACGGGACTGTCCCGCGAAAATTGGGACAGTTGGGAGGTATGCGTTTTTAGGGAAATATTCGGGATCCGGTCTCTAGGTCGACCACTATCGGTCGACAGTAACTAGGTCGACAGGGTCTCTAGGTCGACAGGTTCTAGGTCGACAGGTCAAAAGGTCGACATGAGTTTTTCACAATTTTTTTCTATTTTGAACCTTTTCATGCTTAACGATCCACGTCGACTACGAGTGGAACGGTAACCTGTGCCGAGCGAAGCGAGGCACCTTGCCCGAAGCATGGCGAATGAAGCGAGCCATGCGAGGGGACACGGTGCACTAACTGGGGTTCCCGGTCACTCTACGAAGAAGACGACACCAAAAAAACATAAAAAACTCATGTCGACCTTTTGATCTGTCGACCTAGAGACCCTGTCGTCCTAAAGACCCTGTCGACCTAGAGACCCTGTCGACCTAGTTACTGCCGACCAATAGTGGTCGACCTAGACACTGTCGACCTAGGTACTATCTACCCAAATTTTCACCAATGCCTTTTCACTTTTTTTTTTTTTTTTTGTGAAAAGGCATTGGCGAAAAATGTCTCAAAATCGTCATAAACGGCCAGTGTTTTCACCAGCGCAGGTGAGAAAACGTGGATTCTGCAATCCACATGTTTTTCGCTCCTACTGAATTTTTCGCCTAGGCGAAAAAGCGGCCCTGCTGTTAAGTAGGGCGAATCTCCATTCACCCTAAAAATAGCGAAGAGTCATGTTTTTTCACCTAGTCCAAATAAACGGACCTAATTGCATAGCCCCCTTATTTACTAAGGAATCTGTGTAGCAGCTCCGTTCCTCTGCGCTATGTCTTAGCGGGCCTTGGCCATTTGAGACATATTGGTGATTTGTGGTTTTTGTTTGGTTCATGAACCTGTGGCCACGTCTCTCCCTGCGGTCGGTAGCGTAACCTATCATTCTACGTCCAGCTCTTCACCGCGACGGGCTCTTACCGGTGACCATCCTGTGGCAAGAGCTTTGTGGTAAATTTGTGTGAAAATATTAATTGTACATTGCGAATTTAGACGTCAAATATTTATCACATCCGCAATAAAAATGTGTATTGTGATAAATGTGCCCTTTAGTGATTTATCATCATCATTGTGAACCTTACACCAGGGTTATAGCACCTGCAAATCAGATCTCACTAGGAGAGTAAGTTTGCAATTTTTCGCCACCCATTTGTGACCACTCGCCCGCTTCATGCCCTTACTGTACCTTGGCTATGTCTGCACGACCACACCCCACACCCGCTGGCTCATTCCAGCACCTAGTCGTACGCAGTATCACGTCTCTCGTACGACTATCAAAAGGAGCGGATTTCAAAAAGCTCAACTTTGACAAAACACCGCAAGTTACGTTTAAGTCTCACTTTGAATAACGGGGGTCATTCCGAGTTGATCGCACGCTGCCAATTTTTGCAGCGCAGCGATCAGGTTTCTACTGCGCATGTGTATGCACCACAATGCGCACATGCGTCGTACGGGTACAAAGCGGATCATTGCTGAGCGATGGATTTAACGAAGAATCCATTCGCACAGCCGATCGCAAGAAAATTGACAGGAAGAGGGCGTTTATGGGTGTCAACTGACCGTTTTCTGGGAGTGGTAAGGAAAACACAGGCGTGTCCGGGTTGTTTGGAGGGCGGGTGTCTGTCTGTCAAATCTGGCACCAAAAAGACTGAAGTGATCGCAAGGGCTGAGTAAGTCCAGCACTACTCAGAAACTGCACAAACTGTTTTTGCAGAGCTCGGCTGCACAGGTGATCGCACACTTGCAAAGCGAAAATACACTCCCCAGTGGGCGGCAACTATACGTTTGCATAGCTGCTAAAAGTAGCTAGCGAGCGATCAACTCGGAATGACCCCCAACGTCTGATGTGAGTATACGCAGACCAGCGAGCCATCGCCTAGGTGAACATCCTCACACAGAGCTGCAAGAAAATACTTTCAATGCGTTTGAAATAGGTGAAAATGAATTACCTAGACTTAGGTGCCTTATACATCAAGTTGGATCAAAGTTGGAGCCTCCATTCTTTATAAATGGACCCCTAAGTTTGTAAAAAGGAAAGATGTCTAAGCTTCTGCATATAACAAGCGTAGGAATTTCCTAGATACGCAGCGCTGTCAGTGCATCAGAAAGCATCGCGCTGCGTCCCGTTATCTCACGCCGTGTGTTTATTACACTGCAGGAAACTCCTGCACACAGCTCAGTAATGGCAGATTTCCAAGAATTGTTTGCACTGGGCTCGGATCTGATTACTCCCTGTAGGGCTGACATACAGACTCAGTGTAACAATGGGGGGTCCACTTGTAATTCTGTGGGTCGTGGGCGGCCTCCTTTATGTAGAGTGGAGATTGTCATTGTGTTTATATACACAGTGATCACCATGTGCATCGGGTGTGGTATTGAAAGTCGACAGTAACTAGGTCGACCACTATTGGTTGACAGGGTTTCTAGGTCGACAGGTCAAAAGGTCAACATGAGTTTTTAATGTTATTTTAGTGTCGTTTTCTTCGTAGAGTGACCGGGAACCCTAATTAGTGCACCGCGTCCCCTCGCATGGCTCGCTTCGCTCGCCATGCTTCGGGCATGGTGCCTTCGCTCCGCTACCGCTTCGCTCGGCACAGATTACCGTTCCAATCGTAGACCACGTGGATTGTTAAGTATGAAAAGGTTAAAAAAAAAGAAAAAAATTGTGGAAAACTCATGTCGACCTTTTGACCTGTCGACCTAGAACATGTCGACCTAAAGACCCTGTCGACCTAGACACCCTGTCGACCTAGTTACTGTCGACCAATAGTGGTCGACCTAGTTACTGTCGACTTTCAATCCGGATCCCTGTGCATCAGTAGCTACACTCTATATTTATTGTGATTAGGGCGAGCGCATTTTACACACGGTTTCCTTCTGTGCAGCAGATAATGCAGATAGAGAGAGGATGGGGGGATTTACCATCAATGCTGCTCTGACTGAAGTGCCAGAAGGGCCCAAAATACCCGAGAGCCTAGGGCCCGGCCATGGGTTAATATGACTTTGCCTAGAAGAGTTGCCGGTTTTCCTGCATCCCGTCCGCTAACTATTAAAGTGGGCAGGATGGGGAGATAATACAGGGAATCTCCAGTCTGTATGGAGGGGGTGAGGATAAATGACATGAATTGCGTAATTTTATCCCTTTCCACAAGATGCGCATTTTGCCGCAATGGGGACGGTGTCTAATAACACAGGGAGCTGGCCCCATCCCCAAACCTGTCTCCAGCATCTCCTATATGGGCTTCTCTCATGTGACCCCTGGTGGGTAAGGGGAGCTGCCAGCGTTATGCCCTCTGCACATGTCTCTTGAATTTCAGCGGAGGAAATGAAAATGAGAACTATAGTACTATTCCTATGTATAGCTCCGATACATCCTCTCCCATTACTGAGCTGTTGTCCTCACCATACCGTATAAACACCAATCACTGCCAAAAATGGGAAAGATAAGCAGATCCCTGCAACTCTGAATAGCAATTCTGTGTACCTGCCCACAACACAGACAACTAGGAGAAACGCGTCAGTACCTGATGTCAGCGGTCTGTGACTTAGCTAAAGTACTGATGAGACATGGGTGCTGGGATCCTGGGGAGAAATCTCATCTCCAGAATTATGACATGAGGGACTATTGCCGCAGCGCCCCCCAGTTCACATTATGCCACAGTGCCCCCAGTTCACATTATGCTGCAGTGCCCCCAGTTCACATTATGCTGCAGCACCTCCAGTTCACATTATGCCACAGAGCCCCCAGTTCACATTATGCCACAGCGCCCCCAGTTCACATTATGCTGCAGTGCCCCCAGTTTACATTATGCTGCAGCACCACCAGTTCATGTTATGCTGCAGTGCCCCCAGTTCACATTATGCCACAGTGCCCCCAGTTCACATTATGCCGCAGCGCCCCCAGTTCACATGTTGTTGCAGCGCCCCAGTACACATTATGCCGCAGCACCCCCAGTACACATGCCGCAGTGCCCCCAGTACATATTATGTCGCAGCGCCCCCAGTTCACATTATGCTGCAATCCCCCCAGTTCACATTATGCTGCAGTGCTCGAACCCTTGTTCTTCTTATGATTTTGAGAATTTTTGGTATTAGTGGAAATGGAGGGAAGACATATACCGACCGAAACACCCACTGGGTCACCAGTGCATCCACTGCTATTGCTTGAGGGTCTCTCGACCTGGAACAATATCTCTGAAGCTTCTTGTTGAGACGAGATGCCATCATGTCTACTTGAGGAATTCCCCAAAGACTTGTCACCTCTGCGAAGACTTCTTGGTGGAGTCCCCACTCTCCTGGATGGAGATCGTGTCTGCTGAGGAAGTCTACTTCCCAGTTGTCCACTCCCGCAATGGAAATTGCTGACAGAGCTCTTGCATGTCTTTCTGCCCAGAGGAGGATCTTTGTCACCTCTGCCATTGCCGCTCTGCTTTTCGTTCCGCCTTGCCAGTTTATGTACGCGACTGCTGTTACATTGTCCGACTGGATCTGCACGGGTTGATCTTGAAAAAGATGTACCGTTTGTAGAAGGCCGTTGTAAATGGCTCTCAATTCCAGCACGTTTATGTGAAGGCTGGTTTCCTGACTTGATCATTTTTCCTTGGAAGCTTTCCCCCCGTGTGACTGCTCCCCAGCCTCGGAGACTTGCATCCGTGGTTACTAGGACCCAGTCCTGAATCCCGAACCTGCGTCCCTCTAACAGGTGAGAACTGTGTAGCCACCACAGGAGCGAAATCCTGGCTTTGGAGGACAGTATTATCTTCCGGTGCATGTGCAGGTGAGATCCATGGATCGACACTCTCGTTGGTTTTAAAATTTGTTTGACCATTCTCTGGATTTCCAGAGCCTTTTCTACTGGAAGAAATACCCTGTGTACTTCTGTGTCCAGTATCATCCCCAGAAAGGACAATCTTGTCGTCGGTTTCAACTGCGACTTTGGAAAATTCATGATCCAACCGTGTTGTTGGAGAACTGACAGGGAGAGGGCAATGATCTGCACCAACCGTTCCCTGGATCTCGCTTTTATCAGGTAAGGAATTGTATTTACTCCTTGTTGTCGAAGGAGGACCATCATCTCTGCCATCACCTTGGTGAATACCCTCGCTGCCGTGGAGAGTCCGAACGGCAACGTCTGGAACTGGTAATGGCAATCCTGTACTGCGAATCTCAAATAAGCTTGGTGAGGAGGATAAATGGGAACATGTAAGTAAGCATCTTTTATATCTACTGACACCATGAAGTCCCCTTCCTCCAGACTGGAAATCATTGCCCTCAGAGATTCCATCTTGAACTTAAACCTTTTCAGGTAGAGATTCAGATTTTTCAGGTTTAAAATTGGTCTGACCGAGCCGTCCGGCTTCGGAACTACGAAGAGGCTTGAATAAAAACCTTCTCCTTGCTGTGACAAGGGTACCAGGACAATGACCTGATCCTGACATAATTTTTGAATTGCAGCTGTTACTACTTCTCTGTCTGGAAGAGAAGCTGGCAAGGTCGATTTGAAAAATCAGCATGGGGGGACGTCTTGAAACTCCAGTCTGTACCCATGGGACACTATTTGTAAGACCCATAGGTCCAGGCCAGATTGAAGCCAGATCTGACTGAAAAGTTTCAGACGTGCTCCCACCCGAGCGGACTCTCGCAAGGGAGCCCCAGCGTCATGCTGCAGATTTGGCAGAAGCAGGGGTTGATTTCTGCTCCTGCGATCCTGGAGACGCTGCGGATTTCTTTCCTCTTCCCCTTCCTCTACCTGCAAAGAAAGGGGAACCCTTAGCCTTTTTGTATTTGTTGGGCCGAAAGGACTGCAACTGAGAGTGCTGTGTCTTTTTCGCCGGTGCAGAAGCATAAGGCAAGAATGTCGACTTACCTGTGGTAGCCGCAGAGACTAACGCATCCAGCCCATCTCCAAACAAGACTTCACCTTTATACGGGAGAGCCTCCATATTTCTTTTGGAATCTGCGTCAGCATTCCACTGGCCTCCGAGCTGAGACTGCCATGGTAGCGGCTTTTGAACCCAAGAGCCCAATATCTTTCATGGCCTCTAGCATGTATGCAGCATCGTCTTTGATATGACCTAACATTAGGAGTATCACGTCTCTATCTATCGTGTCAATGTCAGATGACAAGTTGTCTGACCATTTTTCGATAGCACTACTCACCCACGCACAAGCAATGGTGGGCCTGAGTAGCGTACCATTGGCCATATAAATAGATTTTAACGTAGTCTCCAACTTGCGGTCTGCCGGCTCTTTTAGTGAAGCCGTCCCAGGTGCAGGGAGAATCACCTTTTTAGTTAATTGTGACAGGGCACTGTCTAACACGGGGGGTGACTCCCATCTTTTCCTGTCCTCTGCCGGGAAAGGATAAGCAACCTGAATCCTTTTGGGAATCTGAAATTTCTTTTCAGGGTTTACCCAAACTCCCTCAAATAGAGTATTTAGCTCCTGAGAAGGAAGGAAAGTTACATTAATTTTCTTTTCTTTATAAAAATAATAGAGATGAGCGGGTTCGGTTTCTCTGAATCCGAACCCGCCCGAACTTCATGTTTTTTTTCACGGGTCCGAGCGACTCGGATCTTCCCGCCTTGCTCGGTTAACCCGAGCGCGCCCGAACGTCATCATGACGCTGTCGGATTCTCGCGAGGCTCGGATTCTATCGCGAGACTCGGATTCTATATAAGGAGCCGCGCGTCGCCGCCATTTTCACACGTGCATTGAGATTGATAGGGAGAGGACGTGGCTGGCGTCCTCTCCATTTAGATTATAAGAGAGAGAGATTTACTGGAGCTTAGGACTAGGAGGAGTACTGTAGAAGTGTAGAGAGTGCAGAGAGTTTACTAGTGAGTGACCACCAGACAGTGCAGTTTATTTAATATATCCGTTCTCTGCCTGAAAAAAGCGATACACACAGTGACTCAGTCACATACCATATCTGTGTGCACTGCTCAGGCTCAGCCCAGTGTGCTGCATCATCTATATATATTATATATCTGTCTGACTGCTCAGCTCACACAGCTTATAATTGTGGGGGAGACTGGGGAGCACTGCAGTGCCAGTTATAGGTTATAGCAGGAGCCAGGAGTACATAATATTATATAGTGAGTGACCACCAGACAGTGCAGTTTATTTAATATATCCGTTCTCTGCCTGAAAAAAGCGATACACACAGTGACTCAGTCACATACCATATCTGTGTGCACTGCTCAGGCTCAGCCCAGTGTGCTGCATCATCTATATATATTATATATCTGTCTGACTGCTCAGCTCACACAGCTTATAATTGTGGGGGAGACTGGGGAGCACTGCAGTGCCAGTTATAGGTTATAGCAGGAGCCAGGAGTACATAATATTATATTAAAATTAAACAGTGCACACTTTTGCTGCAGGAGTGCCACTGCCAGTGTGACTGACCAGTGACCTGACCACACTGACCACCAGTATAGTTAGTAGTATACTTATATTGTGATTGCCTGAAAAAGTTAAACACTCGTCGTGTGACTTCACTTGTGTGTTGTTGTTTTTTTTATTCTATAAAAATAAAACTCATTCTGCTGACAGACAGTGTCCAGCAGGTCCGTCATTATATAATATATAATATATACCTGTCCGGCTGCAGTAGTGATATATATATATATATTTTTTATATCATTTATCATCCAGTCGCAGCAGACACAGTACGGTAGTTCACGGCTGTGGCTACCTCTGTGTCTGCACTCGGCAGGCAGTCCGTCCATAATTGTATACCACCTAACCGTGGTTTTTTTTTCTTCTTTATACATACATACTACTACGACATCTCTTTATCAACCAGTCTATATTAGCAGCAGACACAGTACAGTACGGTAGTTCACGGCTGTGGCTACCTCTGTGTCTGCACTCGGCAGGCAGTCCGTCCATAATTGTATACCACCTAACCTTTTTCTTTGCATCATGTGCTGATTGGGGAGGGTTTTTTGGAAGGGACATCCTGCGTGACACTGCAGTGCCACTCCTAAATGGGCCCGGTGTTTGTGTCGGCCACTAGGGTCGCTAATCTTACTCACACAGTCAGCTACCTCATTGCTCCTCTTTTTTTCTTTGCGTCATGTGCTGTTTGGGGAGGGTTTTTTGGAAGGGACATCCTGCGTGACACTGCAGTGCCACTCCTAGATGGGCCCGGTGTTTGTGTCGGCCACTAGGGTCGCTAATCTTACTCACACAGCTACCTCATTGCGCCTCTTTTTTTCTTTGCGTCATGTGCTGTTTGGGGAGGGTTTTTTGGAAGGGACATCCTGCGTGACACTGCAGTGCCACTCCTAGATGGGCCCGGTGTTTGTGTCGGCCACTAGGGTCGCTAATCTTACTCACACAGCTACCTCATTGCGCCTCTTTTTTTCTTTGCGTCATGTGCTGTTTGGGGAGGGTTTTTTGGAAGGGCCATCCTGCGTGACACTGCAGTGCCACTCCTAGATGGGCCCGGTGTTTGTGTCGGCCACTAGGGTCGCTAATCTTACTCACACAGCTACCTCATTGCGCCTCTTTTTTTCTTTGCGTCATGTGCTGTTTGGGGAGGGTTTTTTGGAAGGGACATCCTGCGTGACACTGCAGTGCCACTCCTAGATGGGCCCGGTGTTTGTGTCGGCCACTAGGGTCGCTTATCTTACTCACACAGCGACCTCGGTGCAAATTTTAGGACTAAAAATAATATTGTGAGGTGTGAGGTATTCAGAATAGACTGAAAATGAGTGTAAATTATGGTTTTTGAGGTTAATAATACTTTGGGATCAAAATGACCCCCAAATTCTATGATTTAAGCTGTTTTTTAGTGTTTTTTGAAAAAAACACCCGAATCCAAAACACACCCGAATCCGACAAAAAAAATTCGGTGAGGTTTTGCCAAAACGCGTTCGAACCCAAAACACGGCCGCGGAACCGAACCCAAAACCAAAACACAAAACCCGAAAAATTTCAGGCGCTCATCTCTAAAAAATAAGCATTCTCCTGAGGTACAGCAGGGGCTTCCGTAACTTCCAAAACTTCCTTTATAGCAACAATCATGTATTGAATGCTTTTTGCCAATTTTTATCCCTCTGGAATCACTATCGTCGACACAGGGATCAGAGTCCGTGTCGGTATCAGTATGTACTATTTGTGCAAATGGTCTCTTATGTGACCCAGAGGTGACGCCTGTGGATGAAAAGGCAGAACTATGAAAAATCACATCTTCCACTGATTTTCTCCAGCTTTCTGCATGAGACTCAGACTTATCTAATCTCTTACTGATATGATTCACACTATCACGTAATTCTTTCACCCATTCAGGCTCGTGGCGTGCCGGCAGCGCCACCACATTACAACTCTGTGTCCCTAAAATGGCTCCCTCAGAGGAAGAGCTCCCTGCCTCAGACATGTCATACACGTGCACAACCACACCACAGACACTCCGGGACTTACAGGGGACAGACCCACAGTGAAATCTGTCAGAAGGACACAGATATGATTTGCCAGTTCACAACCCAGCGCCAGTAATAAATGTCTGTGAAACACAAAATGCCCACTGACATGCAGCGCTTTTATAATGGTAATCACACAATATATAGCACCAAATTTCACTGTGCCCCCCTGTTTTGCACCCTGAGACTTGGTTCAGCAGTGGAGGAGGACCAGCGTTCTTCTCTGCAGCCTGGAAGGAGAGAAAATGGCGCTGAGCAGTGTGCTGGCTGACTGAGGAAGAAGCCCCGCCCCCGTAATGGCGCGTTTCTCCTCAGACCTTTTGACAGAAATATTTATACTGGCGGGAGAGGACTGTGCCTCAGCATCTTATGCCTCTTATTCTTGCCAGTTTACTAGGTTTCATGCTGCCCAGGGCGCCCCCCCCCCCTCGCGCCCTGCACCCTGCGGTGCCTGTGTGTGAAGGGTAGCATGGCGTGCAGCGTTCCCGCCCGCTGCGCAGTACCTTTTAGCCGTCACGATGAAGATCCTTTTCTTCTTACACTCACCTGTCTTCTGACTTCTGGCTCTGTAAGGGGGGTGACGGTGGGCTGTGGGAGTGAGCACATAGCCGCAGCTAGCGTTCAGTACCCTTCAGGAGCTAATGGTGTCCTGTCAGCCAGAAGCAGGGCCATGAAACTATTCAGGAAGTTGGTTCCTACTTCTGCCCCCTAAGTCCCTCGAAGCAATTGCCAGCAGTTCTCCCTGAAAATAAAAAACCTAACATAAGTAGAGCTCCCCTGGAGTGCATCCAGTCTGCCTGGGCACATTTTCTAAACTGAGGTCTGGAGGAGGGGCATAGAGGGAGGAGCCAGTTCACACCCTTGAAAAGTCTTAAAGTGTCCATGGCTCCTGTGGAACCTTCTATACCCCTTGGTACTGATGTGGACCCCAGCATCCTCTAGGACGTATGAGAAAGGTTCTTTAACCAAATAAGTTGAACCAATTTTCCTGACTGACCGTTTTTTTTTCTCCATGTTCCAGTGTTTGGGAGCAAATGCTTGATTGTGATTTGCTCTCATGCATTACCAGATTTTCATTCCAACCAGCCAGATTGGAAAGATGATCTGCCAGATAATTGTATAGTGAATGCAAAGCTTAATAACCCGTGTGTATATGTCCAGTACAATAACACAACTGTTACTGGTATAAATGTTACTGGTCTGGTGTAAACATTACTGACATATAATTACAATCTCTTATTCTGTTTGAGAGATTCCTGATTGCTCTCTGATACCCAGTATTGTAAGAGAACAAATGGCTCTATGGGTAAGGGCCCGTCCTCTTCCTATGTACTGTACTAGTAGGGATACTAATATGGGGTCTACTACGAAATGTCAACAGTGAAAATGTTTGCAATCAAATGTCAACACCAGAATGTCGGCAAGTACAAAATGTCGACACCTGACAACTTTCGACATAGGTGACGTTTTGACTGCCGACCTAAGGACCAGCGCTGGGAATATGGCGCAGTCATCCAGTTAGCGGTATCTGATGTTGTGTTGCCTGTTCTCCCCAGGGCTCTGGACAGCTGACTCAGGAGGACCATGAAGTGGCAAGAAGGCATGGCTCTCTGCGCACTGCTGCTCGTCTCCCTGATACTCTATGGTATGTTTCCTAGAAAGCACCTGTGCGGTTGGTTTTCAATTAGCAGATGAATACTATTCTAGAAACAGAATTGCATTGGGCCACTCTTGTTTTTTTGCTGTATATCGATGCGCTCGCGTTTTAGCAGTGGGGCAGGACCCGGCATGCGGGGCGGACTTGCCCTGTGCTGAGCGTCCCCCCGCATGTTAGAGATAAGGGTTGTACTTGTGCGATTTGTTGCACAACTGCAACCCATGCTGAATCGGGCCCTATGTTATTTGGAGTACTCGGATATATTGAGGTAGTGGTATCTATAGGTTTGGTGCTGCTGTAGAAAGTCTTGCTGATGAAACGACTCTCAGAAGAATGAGGGGACAGTGCGGAAGGCCGGGTCATGTCAGCAAAGCTTTGTACGTTCAAATTTATATTTTTTTTTTATAGGAGACGGGGGAGGCAGTGCTGGAGGGGAAAAGCAGTGCTGGAGAGGGGGGAGGCAGTGCTGGTGAGGAGGGAGGCAGTGCTGGAGAGGGGGAGGGAGTGCTGGAGAGGGGAAACCAGTGCTGGAGAGAGGGAGGCAGTGCTGGAGAGGGGGGAGGCAGTGCTGGAGAGGGGGAAAGCAGTGCTGGAGAGGGGGGAGGCAGTGCTGGAGAGGGGGAGGCAGTGCTGGAGAGGGGAAACCAGTGCTGGAGAGAGGGAGGCAGTGCTGGAGAGGGGGGAGGCAGTGCTGGAGAAGGGGGGAGGCAGTACTGGAGAGGGGGAACCAGTGCTGGAGAGGGGGAGGCAAGGCTGGAGAGGGGGAGGCAGTGCTGGAGAGGGGGGATGCAGTGCTACAGAGGGGGGAGGCAGTGCTGGAGAGAGGGAGCCAGAGCTGGAGAGGGGGGAGGCAGTGCTGGAGAGAGGGAGCCAGGGCTGGAGAGGGGGGAGGCAGTGCTGGAGAAGGGGAACCAGTGCTGGAGAGGGGGAGGCAGGGCTGGAGAGGGGGAGGCAGGGCTGGAGAGGGGGAGGCAGGGCTGGAGTAGGGGAACCAGCGCTGGAGAAGGGGAGGCAGTGCTGGAGAGGGAGGAGGCAGTGCTGGAGACGGGGGAGGCAGTGCTGGAGACGGGGGAGGCAGTGCTGGAGAAGGGGAACCAGTGCTGAAGAAGGGGAACCAGTGCTGGAGAGGCAGGGCTGGAGAGGGGGAACCAGTGCTGGAGAGGGGAAGGCAGTGCTGGAGAGGGAGGGGGCAGTGCTGGAGACTGGGGAGGCAGTGCTGGAGAAGGGGAACCAGTGCTGGAGAGGGGGAGGCAGTGCCGGAGAGGGAGGGGCAGTGCTGGAGACGGGGGAGGCAGTGTTGGAGAGGGGGAAAGCAGTGCTGGAGAGGGGGGAGGCAGTGCTGGAGAGGGGGAAAGCAGTGCTGGAGAGGGGAAACCAGTGCTGGAGAGGGGGGAGGCAGTGCTGGAGAGGGGGGAGGCAGTGCTGGAGAGGGGGAACCAGTGCTGGAAAGGGGGAGGCAAGGCTGGAGAGGGGGAGGCAGTGCTGGAGAGGGGGGATGCAGTGCTACAGAGGGGGGGGGGGGGCAGTGCTGGAGAGAGGGAGCCAGAGCTGGAGAGGGGGGTGGCAGTGCTGGAGAGAGGGAGCCAGGGCTGGAGAGGTGGGAGGCAGTGCTGGAGAAGGGGAACCAGGGCTGGAGAAGGGGAACCAGGGTTGGAGAGGGGGAGGCAGGGCTGGAGTAGGGGAACCAGCGCTGGAGAAGAGGAGGCAGTGCTGGAGAGGGAGGAGGCAGTGCTGGAGGTGGGGGTTGCAGTGCTGGAGACGGGGGAGGCAGTGCTGGAGAAGGGGAACCAGTGCTGAAGAAGGGGAACCAGTGCTGGAGAGGCAGGGCTGGAGAGGGGAAGGCAGTGCTGGAGAGGGAGGGGGCAGTGCTGGAGACTGGGGAGGCAGTGCTGGAGAAGGGGAACCAGTGCTGGAGTAGAGGAACCAGCGCTGGAGAAGGGGAGGCAGTGCTGGAGAGGGAGGAGGCAGTGCTGGAGGGGGGTGTGTGGCAGTGCTGGAGACGGGGGAGGCAGTGCTGGAGAAGGGGAACCAGTGCTGAAGAAGGGGAACCAGTGCTGGAGAGGCAGGGCTGGAGAGGGGGAACCAGTGCTGGAGAGGGGAAGGCAGTGCTGGAGAGGGAGGGGGCAGTGCTGGAGACTGGGGAGGCAGTGCTGGAGAAGGGGAACCAGTGCTGGAGAGGGAGGAGGCAGTGCTGGAGGGGGGGGGGGGGGGGTTGGCAGTGCTGGAGACAGGGGAGGCAGTGCTGGAGAAGGGGAACCAGTGCTGAAGAAGGGGAACCAGTGCTGGAGAGGCAGGGCTGGAGAGGGGGAACCAGTGCTGGAGAGGGGAAGGCAGTGCTGGAGAGGGAGGGGGCAGTGCTGAAGACTGGGGAGGCAGTGCTGGAGAGGGGGAACCAGCGCTGGAGAGGGGGAGGCAGTGCTGGAGAGGGAGGGGCAGTGCTGGAGACGGGGGAGGCAGTGTTGGAGAAGGGGAACCAGTGCTGGAGAGGCAGAGGCAGGGCTGGAGAGGGGGAACCAGTGCTGGAGAGGCAGAGGCAGGGCTGGAGAGGGGGAACCAGTGCTGGAGAGGCAGAGGCAGAGCTGGAGAAGGGGAACCAGTGCTGGAGAGGCAGAGGCAGGGCTGGAGAGGGGGAACCAGTGCTGGAGAGGGAGAGGCAGGGCTGGAGAGGGGGAACCAGTGCTGGAGAGGGAGGAGGCAGGGCTGGAGGGAGGGGGCAGTGCTGGAGACGGGGGAGGCAGTGTTGGAGAAGGGGAACCAGTGCTGGAGAGGCAGAGGTAGGGCTGGAGAGGGGGAACCAGCGCTGGAGAGGGAGAGCCAGTGCAGGACAGGGACAGGGATATTGAATCTACAGCTGATTTTCTAGTGCTTCCTTCTGAAAACCTCACACCTCACCTCCAGAGTGAAAGTTACGGGCTTACCTCCTTCTTAACCCCCCTCACCCGTCACACTTAACCATTGCACATTTGTCCGCGCTAGCTCAGTTTCATATCTTTGTGTCATTCTTGGTTCTGCAGTTATTAAACAATTATTGCAAAATCCTGGAAAATGGGTCTTAAACAACACTGCCAGCATATGGCCATTACTAATCTAACGAGGGTTGATTCAAGTAGCCGCGAGGCTGCTGTAACAAAGATGTGCACGTCCTGTACCGCAAGTGCGGCTTATATAGCGCATTTATTCAAAGCTAGCTGAATACATGTCCTTCACCTAAGTCACAAACGACAATTTCTGAACGTTTTTCAGAAGAAACAAATCGTCAGTGAGTAAAGTGGTTAAAGCAACTCAATGTTCCTTGTATAAATAACTCCGTCTTCACTCCTTAAGGCAACTCAATGTCTCTCTCATTCTCTTCTTAGAAACTGTATCTGTCCTGTTAACTGTATTCAAAGAGGGGCTTGTCCGTGGGATGTTATATTAAGGGCCTGGTTACACCCCTTCTCTCCATGCAGAAGTGAGCAATATGTGTGGCAAATGATCTAGCACTCGCCCGCTTGCAATCCACGACACCAACAGTCTCTGAGTACTCACTCCCATAGTTCCGCTCACTGGCTGGACCTATCTCAGCAGTTTTCAGCTTCACAAGATGACGGCGGCGTCTGCGCCTCTCAGTAGGCCTGGCAGTGTCTGGTCCCTGGCTGCGATGTATCACGCCTGCTCTTCCGGTTCTCTGCACTCCCGGAAGCACCCCGCTGCTTCAGCTCTGCAGCGATGCTCTCCGACGGGATGTAGTTAAAATGCCGAAATACCGAGGCCGGAGTCCTGAATGGCGGCATAATGCCGGCATCACAATCTCAATGGAGCTTGGGACGCCTGGAATTTCAAACGTTCTGTTAGGGGGATGCGCTCGCATCCTGCCTTGGGGGGTGGGAGGTTAGGTTTAGGCATTAGAAGGGGGGTTAGGGTGCAGGGACGGGAAGGGGATGTTTAGGTACCGGGGAGGGGGGGTTAGGGTTAGGCACTACTGGAGAGGGTTAAGGTTAGGCACTTACAATAGGAGGTTAGGTTTAGGCAGCGGGGAAGGTTAGGGTTAGACACCTCCGGGGAGGGTTAAGGTTAGGCACTTACAATAGGAGGTTAGGTTTAGGCAGCGGGGAAGGTTAGGGTTAGACACCTCCGGGGAGGGTTAAGGTTAAACACCCACAAGGGAGGGTAAGGGCAGGGGAGGGTTAGGGTACTTTCTGGGTTGCGGTCGGGAAGCCACTGTCGGTATTATGACGGCGTCATCCCATCCATCATACCGAGTCATCTCCACCGCTCTGCGTGACCACCCGGTTTGCTCTGTCTCTGCCTCTCCCGCTCCGCTCCTCACAGTGTGTCCAGCTCCTAAAATGGCTCCTCCCCAACCCCTCCTCCTTCTTCCCACAAGGCTCCGCTTGCTCTCTCACTCTCTCTCCAATCAGCACTCAACACCTCACCAGCGCAGGACACGTGACCTGACTCTGGTCCGTCCTTAACCCCTGCTGTACCAGCATGAAACTCTCCAAGCCACAAACACTGTCTTCACACTTTTAAAGGGCCACACACACAATTCTCCAGGGTGCCACACATGGATTGTATTTTTCTATCATTTCTTTTCTGAGGCCGTGGCCACGCCTCCTGGATTTGGACACGCCCCCTGTATCCCTGGGGCCGGCCGTATGTCTGGGCAGCCATGTATAGAGTGCAGAGGAGTGTGCATCAGGGGGGAAGTAATCATCAGCCCCCCCCCCCCCAATGTCCCTCTGCACCCGCTTACATGCTGTATACTGTTCTGTATTCCGTTTAGCAAATTTCTCCTTGCACAGAATTGTCCCAGGGAAACGTTACTTTAGTGGTGATCGTACAATCTGCCAACGGTGCAGAGACAATGGGGGTCATTCCGAGTTGATCGCTTGCTAGCAGTTTTTAGCAGCCGTGCAAACGCTATGCCGCCGCCCACTGGGAGTGTATTTTAGCTTAGCAGAAGTGCGAACGGTTGTATCGCAGAGCGCCTGCAAAAAATGTTTGTGTAGTTTTGGAGTAGCTCAAAACCTACTCAGCGCTTGCGATCAGTTCAGACTATTCTGTTCCGGATTTGACGTCACACACCCGCCCAGCGTTCACCCAGCTACGCCTGCGTTTTCGCTGGCACGCCTGCATTTTTCCGAACACTCCCTGAAAACGGTCAGTTGCCACCCAGAAACACCGACTTCATGTCAATCACTCTGCAGCAACCAGTGCGACTGAAATGCATCGCTAGACCCTGTGCAAAACTGCGTCGTTCCTTGTGCCCGTACATCGCACGTGCGCCGAATACGCAGAACTGACGTTTTTTAGCCTGATCGCTGTGCTGCGAACAAATGCAGCTAGCGATCAACTCGGAATGACCCCCAATATTCTAACAAGGTGTCGAGAATACGATCATACGGCAAAAAGGAATAATTGCGTGTGCAGGCAATTTAGACTTCTTTGGACTTCTGAATTCCAGAATGTCAGCACCTGCTGTAGGAGACCCCTTTCCTGCTCCTAATTTATTACAGTGACAGTAATCCTGTGTGTCCATGCTTGCTGTCATGGCAGCCAGAGCTCGCACTGCGTAATGAGCCGCAGGAATAAGCGCACTGTTTATTGAAGAGCATAATAATAATAAATACAGATTAGGCGCCAAATGGCAACCGGCCACCTCACTAATCATGTAAATAAGACACGATACTTGACATTAGGACATATTGCATCTTGCTGCGTCCTGACATCTTGCCGTCCGCTGGGACGGGTAATGTTCCAGGCTCTCCAGGATGAAGATGTAACGGATTTGTGCTCTTTAGTCTCCGTGATCTCCGTCTTCCTCCGGGAAGAGGTCGCACGTTCTCAGGAAATCCTGACTGTGCAGAGTCTTCTTACGGCAGATGTTATACAGAGCTTCCTCGTGTTGTAGGAAGGAAGAGACTTGTAACAGTAAATGTATCAGAGGTAATTTCACCTCTGGCGGCAAACGCAGGATTTCCAGGGATGAGATTTACTAATGTTTGATTTTGGAACAAACAAAAAAAAACAAGTTGTTGTAATAAATGTACAGCGGACACTTTTCTGCAGCCGCATTATTTTACAGTCAATAACAAGTTTGGCGTCATCTCACAGGGGCCTGTATATTCTCTGGCCGGACTGGTAAGCAGGGTACTACTGCCATCTTCAGATGGCGTTACCCTACGGAGGCAAGTTTGTTCATTGGCACTACTGTACATAGTATGGGGAATGTGGTGTGCTGCGATGTCTGTGTCAGATCCCGGAGATATCTGCTGTTTCTGCACTATTAATGGGGCCGAAGGGTTTGATAATTGTTCCAAAGTGTTGTTCTTTCACACACGGGGTCCTCCACATACCGACCATAGGGGGTCATTCCGAGTTGATCGCTGGCTAGCTACTTTTTGCAGCCGTGCAAACTCATAGTCGCCGCCCACTGGGGAAGCAAGTGTGCGATCGCCTGTGCAGCCGAGCGGGACAAAAATAGTTTGTGCAGTTTCTGAGTAGCTCAGAACTTACTCAGCCCTTGCGATCACTTCAGCCTGTTCGGTCCCGGAATTGACGGCAGACACCCGCCCTGCAAACGCTTGGACACGCCTGCGTTTTTCCAAACACTCCCTGAACACGGTCAGTTGACAGCCACAAACGCCCTGTGCCTGTCAGTCTCCTTGCGATCAGCTGTGCAAATGGATTCTTCGTTAAATTCATCGCCCAGCACCGATCCGCTTTGTACCCGTACGACGCGCCTGCGCATTGAGGTGCATACGCATGCGCATTAGTGACCTGATTGCTGCGCTGCAAAAAACGGCAGCGTGCGATCAGGTCAGAATGACCCCCATAGAGAGAAGTAAGGATTCTTGGTCCACAGATGGTGGATGAGAGGGAGGAGGTTAAGTAAGATGGTCAGACAGCTGAGGGATGAATTGTGCAAATATGGCGGAAAAGATTAGACAGCTGCCGTTACGCGCTGCACAGTGATGTAATGATTCAGACCTATCAAGGGTGTCAGAAGTGTGAGACGTTCTTGTTACTGGTGCCAGCCCAGCAGCGACGCGTTTCTCCAGACCATGCTGCAGGAGCATGAAAATTACCGGATGAGTTATGTTTTAGGCATTGGTGCTTGGGTACTCCTATAGGCAGCTCCAGCTGTGTGTGTACCACTGTGGCGGGCACCAGTGATTGGGTATTTTGATGTTAGGTGGGTAAGGGGCAGTCTAGGCATAACCTGTTGGTGTGGCAAAGGCCCCGTCTGTCCCAGTTTCAGCAGCTGCAATGTTAGGAGAGGTGGTGACGGAGATACAGGGGGATGGGCGCACAAGTTCTAGAAGTAAAGTGACGTCATACTTACCTACTATTTAGCACTCATCTCCGTAGACTCTGAAGAGGGGTTACTAGGTGTAACTATTGCGATCTGCGCCATTGAGGCCCTGTCTACTTCCCTGCGGATGTGGATGGGAATGGGGGTGGGAGGGGAGGGCTAATCTCCTGGGAGCCTCATTCAGATGTGATTGGACTTACATGGAGGTGGCAGCGATAACACTAAAATGGTAATGCAGCAGGGGGTGCCACGCCTGGTTCCGGTATGAATGGTCGACCATGTTATGGTCGGCAGTCATTAGGTCGACCACTATTGGTCGACATTGACATGGTCGACATGGACACATGGTCGACACGTGAAAGGTCGACACGTGAAAAGGTCGACCTGAGTTTTTTTACTTTTTTGGGGGTCGTGTTTTGCGCAAAGTGACTGGGAACCCCAATTAGTGCACCGCATCCCCTCGCATGGCTCGCTTCGCTCGCCATGCTTCAGGCATGGTGCCTTCGCTCTGCTACCGCTTCGCTCGGCACAGATTACCGTTCCAATCGTAGTCCACGTGGATCGTAAAGTATGGAAAAGTTCCCCAAAAGAAAAAAAGTAAAAAAACTCACGTCGACCTTTTCATGTGTCGACCTTTCATGTGTCGACCATTTTCATGTGTCGACCATGTGTCCATGTCGACCATGTCAATGTCGACCAACAGTGGTCGACCTAATGACTGTCGACCATAACATGGTCGACCATGTGAACGAATACCGCCACGCCTCACCGTCGGTCGCTGTGTGAACCATGGGGTCATGAAAGCCGGCTGCCGCATTTTGCTATACAATGGCCAGGAAATCTCAGTCCTCGATGGAGATTCTGGTCTCTTCCCTCCCCTGTAACGCCAGTGACGTACCTCCGTTTTAAGTCTATCTATCTACCTCATATCTATCTATCTATCTATCTATCTATCTATCTATCTATCTATTTATCTATCTCATATCTATCTATCTATCTATCTATCTATCTCTCTATCTCATATCTATCTATCTATCTATCTCATATCTATCTATCTATCTATCTATCTATCTATCTATCTATCTATCTCATATCTATCTATCTATCTATCTATTTATCTATCTCATATCTATCTATCTATCTATCTATCTATCTATCTATCTATCTATCTATCTATCTATCTATCTATCTATCTATCTTTCCTTCGTCCTAGGGGATGCTGGGGACTCCAAAAGGACCATGGGGTATAGACGGGATCTGCAGGAGACATGGGCACACTATAAGACTTTGAATGGGTGTGAACTGGCTCCTCCCTCTATGCCCCTCCTCCAGACCTCAGTAGATTCTGTGCCCAGAGGAGACTGGTCACACTCTAGGGGAGCTCTACTGAGTTTCTCTAAAAAGACTTTTGTTAGGTTTATTATTATTCTCCCTGCTTCGTGGGACTGAGGGGAGAGAAGCAGACCTGCTTCTGTGAGTTGATAGGCTCTGCTTCTTAGGCTACTGGACAACATTAGCTCCAGAGGGTCTGATCACTTGGATCGCCTAGCTGCTCGTTCCCGGAGCCGCGCTGCCGTCCCCCTCACAGAGCCAGAAGATTGAAGACAGGTGAGTAACCGAAGCAAAGAAGACGTCTAAAGGCGGCAGAAGACTTCAGTCTTCTTGAAGTACCGCGCAGCGCACCATTGCTCCCGCACACACAGGCACTACATGGGTGCAGGGCGCAGGGGGGGCGCCCTGGGCAGCAATATAAACCTCATTTTAAGGTACTGGCACAGTGTATCAGTGCATAGGCACTGTTAGTAGACCCCCGCCAGTGAAAATTAAAGCGGGACCGAAGCGCGCCATGTAGGGGGCGGGGCTTCGTCCTTCAGCTCTGACCAGCGCCATTTTCTCTCCACAGCTCGCTGCAGAGATGCTGCTCCTGGCCCTTCACTGCTGTCAAGTAACAGGGTGCTAAAAACAAGGGGGGGGGAGCACATAAAATTGGTGTTGGTTGTTTATATAAACATCGCTTATAGGTCTGGGGCATTGTGGTTTTTTCAGACCGGTGGGGCGCTGGGTGTGAGCTGGCAAACTTTTTCTCTGCTGATTTGGGTTGAGATGTGGAGTGTGTTGAATAACAGTGTGGCTTTGTTGCATAAGAGGTTAGACAAATCTGAGTCTCAGAACCAAGCATGGAGACAATCCATGGGAGACGTGGTACCACTCACTCAGGCCCCCTCGGGGTCCCAAAAACGTTCAAAAGTCGCTAAGAGCATTCAATACATGATTGTGGCAATAAAGGACGTGTTACATATCACGGAAGACCCCGCTGTCCCTGAGACAAGGGTCTGTATGTATAAGGGGAAGAAACCGGAGGTAACGTTTCCTCCCTCTCATGAACTGAATGCCCTTTTTGAAAAAGCCTGGGAAACACCAGACAAGAGGTGGCACATTCCCAGGAGAATTGGCATACCCGTTTCGTTCTCAGGATAGGGTTGGGTGGGAGACAACACCCACGGTAGACAAAGCTCTGGCGCGATTGTCCAAGAAAGTGGCGCTACCGTCTCCTGAAATGGCGACCCTTAAGGATCCTGCTGATCGTAGGCAGGAGGCTACCTTGAAATCTATTTATGTCACAACAGGTACGCTGCTCAGGCCGGCTGTGGCTTCGGCGTGGGTGAGTATCGTGATTGAAAAGTGGGCAGATAACTTGTCATCGGAAATAGACACCCTGGATAGAGATAGCGTGCTTTTGACTCTGGGTCATATCAGGGACGCTGCAGTCTATCTGAAGGAGACGGCGAGAGGTATTGGCCTTTTGGGATCAAGGGCCAATGCCATGGCAGTCTCGGCTAGAAGGGCGTTGTGGACTCATCAATGGAATGGTGATGCTGACTCTAAGAAGGCTGTGGAGGCTCTGCCCTATAAGGGTGGAGTTTTGTTTGGTGAAGGCCTCTCGGACCTGGTTTCTACAGCTACTGCGGGTAAGTCCTCTTTTCTGCCTTTTGTTCCTCCACAGCAATAGAAAACGCCCCCATATCAGATGCAGTCCTTTCGGTCGCGGAAATTCCGGAAAGGACGGGGGTCATCCTTCCTTGCGGTAAGAGGTAAGGGAAGAGGAAAAAGATTGCCAGCTGTGGCAGGCTCCCAGGAGCAGAAGTCCTCCCCGGCTTCTGCCAAATCCACCGCATGACGCTGGGGCTCCCCTGTGGGAGTCCGCACCGGTGGGAATGCGTCTTCAGCTCTTCAGTCAGGTCTGGGTTCTTTCGGGCCTGGATCCTTGGGTGCTGGAAATTGTTACCCAAGGATACAAGCTGGAGTTTCAAAACGTGCCCCGGCATCAATTTTTCAAATCGGCCTTGCCAGCTTCTCTTCCGGAAAGAGAGGTAGTGTGTACGGCAATACAAAAGCTGTGTCAGCACTCAGCAGCGAGTCATTGTCGAGGTATCCCCGTCACAACGGGGAGAAGGGTTTTATTCAATCCTGTTTGTGGTCCCGAAGCCGGATGGCTCGGCCAGGCCGATTCTGAACTTAAAATCCCTCAATGTGTATTTGAAAAGTTTCAAATTCAAGATGGAATCTCTCCGAGCGGTAATCTCCAGTCTGGAGTGGGGGGGATTTTATGGTGTCAGTCGACATAAAGGATGCTTACCTATATGTCCCCATATATCCTCCTCATCAGATGTATCTGAGGTTCGCTGTTCAGGATTGTCACTACCAATTTCAGACGTTGCCGTTTGGTCTTTCCATGGCCCAGAGGATTTTCACCAAGGTGATGGCGGAAATGATGGTGCTCCTGCGCAAGCAAGGGGTCACAATTATCCCGTACTTGGATGATCTCCTGATAAAGGCAAGATCACAGGAGCTGTTATTAAAAAACTTTGCGCTCTCCCTGCAGGTGCTGCAACAGCATGGCTGGCTCCTAAATTTACCAAAGTCGCAGTTGATTCCGACAACTCGGCTGTCCTTTTTGGGTATGATTCTGGACACCGAACTGCACAGGATCTTCCTCCTGTTGGAAAAAGCTCAGGACATCCAGAACATGGTCAAGGAACTTCTGAAACCGCCATGAGTGTCGATTCATAACTGCACTCGAGTGCTGGGGAAAATGGTGGAGGCCTACGAGGCCATTCCGTTTGGCAGGTTCCATGCAGGACCGTTTCAGTGGGACCTGCTGGACAAGTGGTCAGGGTCCCATCTGCAGATGCACCGGAAGATAATTCTGAACAAAAAATAGAAAAAAGTAACTTGCGCCCCTGCTGCAGCTTAGTACCAACCCCCAAGAGCACAAAACCTTGAAACAATATACAACACAATATGTGGAGTGGTTCACAAGCGCTGCAGGTCGCTACTCCAAAAAATAGTCTGTCCCGGTTTAAACAGTCGTACTCCAACTTCTTATATCATAGAGATCCCCCAACTTCTCCCACTGCACGATTTTCCAAAGGTTCACACCTTTTGACTAACCTCCTTGGGGTGGGGTATATACATCAAAAGGTTTCTTTAAGCAATATCCTCGTTTACATTCATTCCATAGGATCAAGACGGTCACAGCCCCGTCCCTTAAATAGGGAACTCACCTTTCAGTAATGCCCTATGTTCCTTGAAAGGTTTCTTTACTGCTGGTGAGCCCCGGGTTTCCAATGGTATTCTTCAATCTTAGGTAGATATGTAGATCAAAAACAATAGAATGTCCAATAAAAAATGCACAATTTTATTGTATACATAAAAAATGGACAGTCCAACAATAAAAAATATAAAATACACAAAAACTCCTTAGGTCTATTTGGCAAATGTTTCCACCCCCAAATACCACAAGGTACCAACCACTCAAAAAATGTACAAAGCAATTTTTGGTTAAAAACCGAGCGTAGGTCCTCTTGAATGATTATATGGTAAATGGAGGAACACCATACGACCTGGGAGATGCAGAAGACACACCGACGCGTTTCGGATCCAAGATCCTTCCTCAAGGTGTCTTTTTCAGCCAAGCAGTAGGGCATTTATACCCCCTGCTTGCCACTCCCAGCCCTATTGGCCAATCACACTCATTCTGTGAATAAACCTATAGCGCTACTTTGTTTCTAAACTCTTCTTACATATCTACCTAAAACCTTACTTTATACACATACTCATACGTTTCTATCTTCCTTATCATAATTATTAAATCCTTAAAAACGACTTTAAACATTAATTGGTAAACAGCCTAAAATGGAACTGGATCATAACTCTAACATTTTCAATAGAGGAATCTGGATTTTCTATCCGTCTTTTCCAATAAACTTTTCTTGTCTTCTTCCGTTACCCACAAGTCCTTGGGAGATTTGTATAACTTTATTTGTATTTTCGCGGTGACACGCCGGTTTCTCATTGCTCACGCTGCGTGATACTTCCTGTCTCTGGAACGCAGCGCGTTTATGTCCCGTGGTCATGTGACTTCCGTTTTTCTCCGGAAGTGCGGGTCATTCCGGCCATCTTGTGGAACGCAAATAACGGAAGGCTTGTTTCTTTATGTGTAATTCAATCACTCTTTGTTTTGGTACATCCCCACAGTAATCCAACGAGTTCACATATAAAATCAGAAACAAAAGCGATTAGTTTTACCATAAACGTAATTCCAACACATTTCTACATATCTACGAGACAGAAACGCTTTACTGCAGGAACCATTTGGTTTCAAAATCAATATTCAGACCTTTTGGGTCTAAAGTCTGCATTTCATAAATCGTACGCATCTCTATCTTAGCCAACTTAATTTCACCATCATTTGTTCTCCAGTTCGGAACCACACTCTTTATTCCACAAAAGTTAACCAGATGTGTAATTTTACATTCATGTATTTTCTTGAAATGTAAAGACACATTGTGTGTTTCCATACCTTTCCTTATATTGCGTACATGCTCCGCCATGCGAGTTTTTAGCATTCGAGTTGTACGCCCTATATACTGAGAACCACATGAACATTCGAGCAAATATATGCAATTCTTAGTGTTACAGGTAACAAAGTCGTTAATGGTATATGTTATCCCAGTTTGATTAGATTTATATTGGACAATTTTACTCTGTTTACTCATGCATGTGCGGCACATTATGCATGTGCCGCATCTGAAAAAACCCTTAGACGTATTTCTAGTGAGCATCTTTGGAGGGACACTCACACTCCTTACTATACTCTCTTTAACATTCTTAGCCCTTCTGTAAACAAATTTCGGGGTTTCAGATACATAATCTTTCAGTAATGCTACCAATTTCAGACGTTGCCGTTTGGTCTTTCCATGGCCCCGAGGATTTTCACCAAGGTGATGGCGGAAATGATGGTGCTCCTGCGCAAGCAAGGGGTCACAATTATCCCGTACTTGGATGATCTCCTGATAAAGGCAAGATCACAGGAGCTGTTATTAAAAAAACTTTGCGCTCTCCCTGCAGGTGCTGCAACAGCATGGCTGGCTCCTAAATTTACCAAAGTCGCAGTTGATTCCGACAACTCGGCTGTCCTTTTTGGGTATGATTCTGGACACCGAACTGCACAGGATCTTCCTCCTGTTGGAAAAAGCTCAGGACATCCAGAACATGGTCAAGGAACTTCTGAAACCGCCATGAGTGTCGATTCATCACTGCACTCGAGTGCTGGGGAAAATGGTGGAGGCCTACGAGGCCATTCCGTTTGGCAGGTTCCATGCAGGACCGTTTCAGTGGGACCTGCTGGACAAGTGGTCAGGGTCCCATCTGCAGATGCACCGGAAGATAAGTCTGTCCCCCAGGGCCAGGGTTTCTCTCCTGTGGTGGCTCCAAAGTTCTCACATTCTAGAGGGTCGCAGGTTCGGCATCCAAGATTGGATTCTGGTGACCACGGACGCGAGTCTCCGAGGTTGGGGAGCAGTCACACACGGACAAAATTTCCAGGGAAAATGGTCAAGCCAGGAAGCTTGTCTGCACATAAACGTGCTGGAGTTAAGGGCCATCTACAATGGCCTGCGGCTGGCGGAATAGCTTCTTCGCGGCCTACCCGTCCTGATTCAGTCGGACAACATCACAGCTGTGGCGCACATAAAACGCCAGGGTGGAACGAAGAGCAGAGCGGTGATGGCGGAGGCCACCAAGATTCTTCGCTGGGCGGAAAAACATGCAAGCGCTCTGTCAGCGGTCTTCATTCCAGGAGTGGACAACTGGGAAGCAGACTTCCTCAGCAGACACGATCTCCATCCATCAAGAGGTCTTTGCAGAAGTGACAAGTCGTTGGGGTCTTCCTCAAATAGACATGATGGCGTCTCGCCTCAACAAGAAGCTTCAGACATATTGTTCCAGGTCAAGGGACCCTCAAGCAATAGCAGTGGAGGCACTAGTGACGCCGTGGGTGTTTCGGTCGGTCTACGTGTTCCATCCACTTCCACTCATTCCAAAGGTGATAAGGATCATAAGAAGAACAAGGGTTCAGGCGATACTCGTTGTTCCAGATTGGCCACGGAGGGCCTGGTATCCGGATCTTCAGGAATTACTCACCGGAGATCCCTGGCCTCTTTCTCTAAGAGAGGATCTGTTATAGGAAGGGCCGTGCGTGTTCCAGGACTTACCGCGGTTGCGTTTGACGGCATGGCGGTTGAACGCCAAATCCTAGCTAGGAAGGGTATTCCCGGGGAAGTCATCCCCACTCTACTTAAAGCTAGAAAGGAGGTAACGGCGAAGCATTATCACCGTATTTGGAGAAAATATGTGTCTTGGTGTGAATCCAAGAAGGCTCCTACGGAAGAATTTCAGCTGGGGCGTTTTCTCCACTTTTTGCAAGCAGGTGTGGATGCGGGCCTGAAGTTAGGCTCCATTCAAGTGCAGGTTTCGGCCTTATCAATTTTCTTTCAAAGGGAATTAGCCTCACTTCCGTAAGTACAGACTTTCGTGAGGGGCGTACTACACATCCAACCTCCATTTGTGCCCCCAATGGCACCGTGGGATCTTAACGTGGTGTTGCGATTCCTTCAATCGGATTGGTTTGAACCTCTCCAGGAGATTGAGTTGAAATTTCTCACTTGGAAAGTGGTCATGCTATTGGCCTTGGCATCCGCAAGGCGGGTGTCCAAATTGGCGGCTTTGTCTCACAAAAGCCCCTATCTGATTTTCCATGTGGATAGAGCGGAGTTGAGAACTCGTCAACAATTTTTACCAAAGGTGGTTTCTTCGTTTCCCATGAACCAACCTATTGTGGTGCCTGTGGCTACGGAAGCCTTGGCTGATACAAAGTCTCTAGATGTGGTCTGGGTTTTGAAAATTTATGTAGCCAGAACGGCTCGGGTGAGGAAAACAGAGGCGCTGTTTGTCCTGTATGCGGCCAACAAGGTTGGCGCTCCTGCTTTTAAGCAGACTATTGCACGCGGGATCTGTAATACGATTCAGCAGGCTCATTCTACGGCTGGATTGCCGTTACCGAAATTGGTAAAGGCCCATTCCACTAGGAAGGTGGGCTCTTCTTGGGCGGCTGCCCGAGGCGTATCGGCATTACAGCTTTGCCGAGCAGCTACTTGGTCGGGGTCAAATACTTTTGCAAAGTTCTACAAGTTTGATACCCTGGCTGATGAGGACTTCATGTTTGCTCAATCGGTGCTGCAGAGTCATCCGCACTCTCCCGCCCGGTTTGGAGCTTTGGTATAAACCCCATGGTCCTTTTGGAGTCCCCAGCATCCTCTAGGACGAAGGAGAAAATAGGATTTTAATACCTACCGGTAAATCCTTTTCTCTTAGTCCGTAGAGGATGCTGGGCGCCCGTCCCAGTGCGGACTCTATCTGCAGTAATTGTACATAGTTATTGTTTAAGTTACACAAAGGTTGTGTTTGGTAACGGTCAGGCTGTTGCTGATCTGTTTGGTTCACACTGTTAACTGGGTTTAGTTAAATGCCATGTTGTACGGTGTGGTGTGGTGTGAGCTGGTATGTATCTCA
>NC_086448.1:28698352-28800852 GCF_028390025.1 Pseudophryne corroboree | reverse complement strand
AGAAGCAGCAGAAGCAAGAAGACATCGAAATCGGCGGCAGAAGACTCCTGTCTTCACTTAAGGTAGCGCACAGCACTGCAGCTGTGCGCCATTGCTCCCGCAGCACACCCACACACTCCGGTCACTGCAGGGTGCAGGGCACAGGGGGGGGGGGGCGCCCTGGGCAGCAATTAAGATACCTGATGGCAAAAGTATACATATATACAGTCAGGCACTGTATATATGCGTGAGCCCCCGCCATTTTTACACATGAGAAGCTGGACAGAAGCCCGCCGCTGAGGGGGGCGGGGCCTTCTTCCTCAGCACACCAGCGCCATTTTCTCTTCACAGCTCCGCTGGAAGGACGCTCCCCAAGCTCTCCCCTGCAGTATACAGGTGCAATAGAGGGTAAAAAAGAGAGGGGGGGCACATAAATTTAGGCGCAGAGATATATATATATATATATATATATATATATATATATAAAAACAGCAGCTACTGGGTAAACACTAAGGTACAGTGTAATCCCTGGGTTATATAGCGCTGGGGTGTGTGCTGGCATACTCTCTCTCTGTCTCCCCAAAAGCCTTTGTGGGGTCCTGTCCTCAGTCAGAGCGTTCCCTGTATGTGTGCGGTGTGTCGGTATGCCTGTGTCGACATGTTTGATGAGGAAGGATACGTGGAGGCAGAACAAGTGCAAATAGATGTGGTGTCGCCCCCGACGGGGCCGACACTTGATTGGATGGATATGTGGAAGGTGTTAAATGATAATGTAAGCTCCTTACATAACAGATTGGATAAAGCTGTAGCCTTGGGACAGTCGGGGTCTCATCCCATGCCTGCTCCCACAGCGCAGAGGTCGTCAGGGTCTCAAAAGCGCCCAATATCCCAGTTAGTTGACACAGACGTCGACACGGAATCTGATTCCAGTGTCGATGACGATGATGCAAAGTTGCAGCCTAAAATGACTAAAGCCATCCGCTACATGATTGTGGCAATGAAGGATGAGTTACACATTTCTGAGGAAAATCCTGTCCCTGACAAGAGGATTTATATGTATGGGGAGAAAAAGCAAGAAGTGGCTTTTCCCCCGTCACATGAATTGAATGAATTATGTGAAAAAGCGTGGGATTCCCCTGATAGGAAGGTAGTAATTTCCAAGAGATTGCTGATGGCGTATCCTTTCCCGCCAACGGACAGGTTACGCTGGGAATCCTCCCCCAGGGTAGACAAGGCGTTGACACGCTTATCTAAGAAGGTGGCCCTGCCGTCTCAGGATACGGCCGCCCTAAAGGATCCTGCGGATAGAAAGCAGGAAGCTATCCTGAAGTCTGTTTACACACATTCTGGTACGCTGCTGAGGCCAGCAATTGCTTCGGCCTGGATGTGTAGTGCGGTAGCAGCATGGACGGATACTCTGTCTGAGGAGTTAGATACCCTGGACAGTATATGCGGGATGCCCAGAGGGACTTTTGCCTGCTGGGCTTTAGAGTAAACGCAATGTCCATTTCTGCCAGAAGGGTCTTATGGACTTCGCAATGGACAGGGGATACCGACTCTAAAAAACACATGGAGGTTTTACCTTAAAAGGGTGAGGAATTGTTTGGGGACGGTCTCTCAGACCTAGTTTCCACAGCTACGGCTGGGAAGTCAAATTTCTTGCCTTATGTCCCGCCACAGCCTAAGAAAGCACCGTATTACCAAATGCAGTCCTTTCGTTCGCAAAAGAGCAAGAAAGTCAGAGGTGTATCCTTTCTTGCCAGTGGCAGGGGTAGAGGAAAGAGGCTGCACCACGCAGCTAGTTCCCAGGAACAAAAGTCCTCCCCGGCTTCCACTAAATCCACCGCATGACGCTGGGGCTCCACAGGCGGAGCCAGGAGCCGTGAGGGCGCGTCTCCGACATTTCAGCCACCAGTGGGTTCGCTCACGGGTGGATCCTTGGGCTATACAAGTTGTGTCTCAGGGATACAAACTGGAATTCGAGGTGACGCCCCCTCACCGTTACCTAAAATTGGCCTTGCCAGTTTCCCCCATGGAAAGGGAGGTAGTGCTGGCAGCAATTCACAAGTTATACCTCCAGCAGGTGGTTGTAAAGGTTCCTCTCCTTCAACAGGGAAGGGGTTACTATTCCACTATGTTTGTAGTACCGAAACCGGACGGTTCGGTCAGACCCATCTTGAATTTAAAATCCCTGAACATTTATCTGAAGAAATTCAAGTTCAAAATGGAATTGCTCAGAGCGGTCATTGCAAGCCTGGAAGAGGGGGATTTTATGGTGTCTCTGGACATCAAGGATGCTTACTTGCATGTCCCCATTTATCCACCTTATCAGGAGTACCTCAGATTTGTGGTACAGGACTGTCATTACCAATTCCAGACGTTGCCGTTTGGGCTCTCCACGGCACCGAGAATATTTACCAAGGTAATGGCGGAAATGATGGTGCTCCTGAGAAAGCAAGGAGTCACATTTATCCCATACTTGGACGATCTCCTCATAAAGGCGAGGTCCAGAGAGCAGTTGCTGATCAGCGTAGCACACTCTCAGGAAGTGTTGCAACAGCACGGCTGGATTCTGAATATCCCAAAATCGCAGCTGATTCCTACGACGCGTCTGCCCTTTCTGGTCATGATTCTGGACACAGACCAGAAGAAGGTGTTTCTCCCGGCGGAGAAGGCTCAGGAGCTCGTGACTCTAGTCAGAGACCTCTTAAAACCGAAACAGGTGTCGGTGCATCACTGCACGCGAGTCCTGGGAAAGATGGTGGCATCATATGAAGCCATTCCCTTCGGCAGGTTCCATGCGAGGATCTTTCAGTGGGATCTGTTGGACAAGTGGTCCGGATCGCATCTTCCGATGCATTGGCTGATCACCCTGTCCCCCAGGGCCAGGGTGTCTCTTCTGTGGTGGCTGCAGAGTGCTCACCTTCTCGAGGGCCGCAGGTTCGGCATACAGGACTGGGTCCTGGTGACCACGGATGCGAGCCTCCGAGGATGGGGGGCAGTCACTCAGGGAAGAAACTTCCAGGGGTTGTGGTCAAGTCAGGAGGCTTGTCTGCACATAAATATCCTGGAACTAAGGGCCATATACAACGCCCTGAGTCAAGCAGAGCCTCTGCTTCGCAACCAACCGGTGCTGATTCAGTCAGACAACATCACCGCAGTCGCTCATGTAAACCGCCAGGGCGGCACAAGAAGCAGAGTGGCGATGGCGGAAGCCACCAGGATTCTTCGTTGGGCGGAGAATCACGTGCAAGCACTGTCAGCAGTGTTCATTCCGGGAGTGGACAACTGGGAAGCAGATTTCCTCAGCAGGGACGACCTCCACCCGGGAGAGTGGGGACTTCATCAAGAAGTCTTCACGCAGATTGCAAGTCGGTGGGAACTGCCACAGGTGGACTACAGTCAGGTGTGACTATGGGCCTAAAATTAGGGTCCATAAAGGTCCAGATTTCGGCCCTATCCATCTTCTTTCAAAAAGAACTGGCTTCACTGCCTGAGGTTCAGACGTTTGTTAAGGGAGTGCTGCATATTCAGCCCCCTTTTGTGCCACCAGTGGCACCTTGGGATCTTAACGTGGTGTTGGATTTCCTGAAATCCCACTGGTTTGAGCCACTTAAGACCGTGGAACTAAAGTATCTCACGTGGAAAGTGGTCATGCTGTTGGCTTTAGCTTCAGCTAGGCGTGTGTCAGAATTAGCGGCTTTGTCATGTAAAAGCCCCTATCTGGTTTTCCATATGGACAGGGCAGAATTGCGGACTCATCCGCAGTTTCTTTCTGCCAAAGGTGGTGTCATCTTTTCATTTGAACCAACCTATTGTGGTGCCTGCTGCTACTCGTGACTTGGAGGACTCCAAGTTGCTGGATGTAGTCCGGGCTTTGAAGATGTATGTAACCAGAACGGCTGGAGTCAGGAAGACTGACTTGCTGTTTATCCTGTATGCATCCAACAAGCTGGGTGCTCCTGCTTCAAAGCAAACTATTGCTCGCTGGATCTGTAACACGATTCAGCAGGCTCATTCTGCGGCGGGATTGCTGCAGCCGAAATCAGTGAAAGCCCATTCCACAAGGAAAGTGGGCTCTTCTTGGGCGGCTGCCCGAGGGGTCTCGGCATTACAGCTTTGCCGAGCTGCTACTTGGTCGGGTTCAAACACTTTTGCAAAATTCTACAGGTTTGATACCCTGGCTGAGGAGGACCTTGTGTTTGCCCATTCGGTGCTGGAGAGTCATCCGCACTCTCCCGCCCGTTTGGGAGCTTTGGTATAATCCCCATGGTCCTTACGGAGTCCCCAGCATCCACTAGGACGTTAGAGAAAATATGAATTTACTCACCGGTAATTCTATTTCTCGTAGTCTGTAGTGGATGCTGGGCGCCCGTCCCAAGTGCGGACTTTCTGCAATACGTGTATCCGACTTGCCTACTCTCCCGGAATGGCCGGGAGGCTCCCGAAAATCGGGTGACCCTCCCGGCCCCACGGAAGAGCAGGCAAGTCTCCCGGTTACAGGGGTCCCCCCCCTGCCCGGCCGCCCACTTAGCGAGTAAAGTGGGCGGTCTGGGCAGGCGATGACGCGATTCTTGTTGAATCGCGTCATCATAGCCACGCCTCCTGCTGTATAATGCCGGCAATAGCGGCATTACACAGCGGGGGGCGGGGCTTACACGGGATGATCCCGTAGTCATGCCCCCGGTCCGCCTCCGACACGCCCCCGACCCGCCTACGCCACGCCTCCGGTCCGCCCCCCTCTGCACTCACATAGCAGCCCGCCCCCCTGCCGAACCGACCTGGCTGCTCTCTCCCGGAGAGAGCAGCCAAAAAGTCGGTAAGTATGACGTGTATATAGTTATTGCTTAACCAGTAGCGGATCTTGCCACGGGCAAGCAGTACTTTTGCCCGGGGCGCCGCCTTCCGGAGGGCGCAGGGCGCCCTCCGGAGGGCGCCGCACCAGGGCAAGATCCGCTACTGGTGTGTGCCCCCTGCTGCCCGCTGCCCCCGGCCGCTACCGCTGGGAAGGGAAACTAGACGCGTACGCGTCTAGTTTCCCTTCCTGGAGAGGTCCTTTACTGTGCGGTGCGCGATGACGTCATCGCGCACCGCACATCAATTCAGCTGTACAGGGGGCGTAAATGACCACGCCCCCTGTACAAAGACACGCCCCCTAAAGCCGCCCGGGGCGCCACAAGCCCCGGAGCCGGCCCTGTGCTTAACAAAGGGTTATGGTTATGAAGCATCGGTTGAGTGATGCTCAGTTGTTGTTCATACTGTTAACTGGGTAAGTTTATCACAAGTTATACGGTGTGATTGGTGTGGCTGGTATGAGTCTTACCCTGGATTCCAAAATCCTTTCCTTGTAATGTCAGCTCTTCCGGGCACAGTTTCCTTAACTGAGGTCTGGAGGAGGGGCATAGAGGGAGGAGCCAGTGCACACCAGATAGTTCTGAATCTTTCTTTAGAGTGCCCAGTCTCCTGCGGAGCCCGTCTATTCCCCATGGTCCTTACGGAGTCCCCAGCATCCACTACGGACTACGAGAAATAGAATTACCGGTGAGTAAATTCTTATTATCGATCTATTGTATCTCTCTATCTCTCTATCTATCTATCTATCTATCTATCTATCTATCTATCTATCTATCTATCTATCTATCTATCTATCTATCTATCTATCGATCTATTGTATCTCTCTATCTCTCTATCTATCGATCTATTGTATCTATCAATCTATCGATCTATTGTATCTCTCTCTCTCTCTCTCTCTCTCTCTATCTATCTATCTATCCTGTAGTATATTCATTCTCCATTACTAATTACACTGAACTCTGTTCCTCATTTACATATGGAAATAATCACTTTCCTGCTGTCATTTCAGATTTAGCGCCAGCGTGGGCACAGACGGCCTCCGCAGATGCCGCTGGAGACCCCTACCACACCCAGTCACCCGTCCTGTTTAATGTTCTGCATGGAGAGAATTTCTCTATAATGCTGAATGCCAGGCAGAAAACCAGCACACCACCGTCTCTCACCACCCACAGTGACGGCACCACACAAGACACGATGAGAAACCAGGACAGTGCCACGGCGATACTCACCACTACGCATCAGCTCACTGCGTCACTATCAGGTGCAAGTAACAGTCACTCCGTTGAATTACCTTCTATGACTGTAGAAAACGCTACGGCAAATGAGGGTGGCACCAGTACAACGTGTGTTACAGGCGAGAGCGGAACCGGCGTTCCCCTGACTACAAGTAGGAACACCACCAATGGACCATCACCTATAGGAGAGAACAGCACCAGCACTCCAACTAATAAAAACAAGTACAGCACTGATACACCGACAGTGACAAGTGGAAGCACCGCCGGCATGTCATCTTCTGCAGGTGCCACCAGCACCAGAACGTTATCCAGTACAATGACACACAGCACGGTGCCCGCCACCTCCAATAAGCCATTTGCCAGCCTGAGAACTTCAGGGGATGCTGTTGTGAACCCAAGAACCGTGAAGAGGACAGCGCCTGTGCGTAAAGCGGCTGGTGAGTTGTCAATGATGCGGGGCCTGATTCAGAGTTAGGGGTGAATCAGAGAAAGGAGCAAAAACTAGAGCAATTTGCACCTGGCAAAAACATGCTGCGCTGCAGGTGGGGCAGATAACGTGTAAAGTGCTGAGAGATTTAGAGTTAGGAGAGGCGTATCCTAGCTTAATTGTAAATTGCAGTGTAAACTGGCCAGTATTTGTGGCTACATGCAAAAGCAGCCGGCATTTACCCTGCATGCAATTTCATATGCAGTTGCCCCCCACCTTGCATTCAACTGTGTTTGTTCCAGGGGCAAACTGCGTTTTTGTTTTTCTTTTACCTCTAAATCAGGCGCACAATGCCCTGGGGCGAATCACGTTCGTCCGTGAACTTGTATATGTTCTGTGCCACAGATTTGTAATGTTACATATGGCCCCTAAGCCTCTATTCGTTTCTTAGTCCTGTAGCCTCTGCCCCTTCTACACTCAGGGCTCTATGTAGTCACTATGTTGTTATTTCTATGCTTTATTTTTAAAGCGCCACTGAGATTCTGCAGCGCCGTATACAGGTATATACACAATGTACAATGACTTATTGCTGGGTAATACAGGGCAATAAACCCACCAACTAGGTAGGGCGCGGACTAGAGGGGTGGTATTCATGTGCCGACAGTCACATGACCTCCCCCAACATCCCGCCCACTCTCTATTCCAACGGTCGCCATGCCGACCAACAGGGACTATTTCCACTCGTGGGTGTCCACGGCACTCATAGAGTGGAAGTCGCCACCGAGCCCGCAGCGTAGCAAGCACAGCGAGCCCGCAAAGGACTTGCTGCACTTGACCCTCCCCCCCGCCGGTCAGCCATACCACACCCGACTAGAGACAAGGGATGGGAACCACTGCTTCTTTGCAGGCGACTGGAAGTTACTCAGAGGGACGGAAAGGCAGTGTAGCACTCAGAGACTGTACACACTGAAGGGTAAGCTCACAGAGCCAGAGGCGCTGGCAGGGACTAGGAGACAAGAGCGCACTGGAAGCAAGGTTAGTGCTGGGAAGGAGGGCCCTGCCAGTGAAAGCCTACATGCTAAGGGCCATATCTATTAATGAATATTTGCGGGATATCTGTAAATATTAAGGGTCCTCAGGATTTAGGAAGGATTGAAATATCTGCCACAGTCCCTGCAAAGCAGACCCCTTTTTCCCGCAGGCAAACTCTGAAACTTTCGGTTTTTGGATTTGTCTGAATATTAGGCGGTCCCGTTGGACAAAATGGGCCTGTTTCTAAACACATGTGGAAACCAGCGCAAGTGTACCAGGCTCAAGAAGGATAATGAAACGCCATCATTCCTGGAACCTCTTCTAGGAAAACATTAAGGAACGGGAGGGGAAAAAAAAGTTCCTGACACTTGATCCATCAGATCAAGAAATAAAAATCCTGACACGCGGGAGACAGTTCCTGACAGGGTATCCGGTTTCTAGGTCGACATGCATTAGGTCGACATGGTTACTAGGTCGACATGACAAAAGGTTGACATGAGTTTTTCACAATATTTTTTTTTATTTTTTATTTTTTTCAGACTTTACGATCCACGTGGACTACAATTGGGAACGGTAACCTGTGCCGAGCGCAGCGAGACCCCTTGCTCGAAGCACAACACCAATTTTTTAAAAAAAACTCATGTCGGCCTTGCTCATGTCAACCTAATGCTTGTGTCAACATATTTAAGGTGTCGACTTAGTTACTGTTGACCAATAGTGGTCGACCTAGACACTGTCAACATAAGTGTGGTTGACCCTATGAACCACACCCCCTGACAGACACCCCCCCCAAAAAAAAACAAAAAAAAAAACCCCATCTCACTAACCTGTATTTCTCTGTGGTTGTTTTGTGTTCATAGTATAAGGTTTTTCTGCTACATACAGGCTTGGACTGGCCCACAGGGGTACAGGGGAAACCACAGGTGGGCCCTACTGCCTGGGGGCCCACCCCCTCACTAGGGATCAGGTTCCAGACTGTGCTGTTACTAATCTAGTACATTATCTTGCATGCACTACAGTATTTACTGTATATATTTATTTAGGGGTCAAACACTTGCAAAATGGTTAGGCAAACCAATGTGGTGGCTGGGCACACCCCCTCTAGAGACTGGCCACACCCCTAAACATGGGTCCCTACCACTGCATTCTCCTGGTGGGCCCTACATGCCCCAGTCCGACACTGGCTAAATATATTGTTATTGTGTTATTATCTGGCGGGCCGGTAAACCCTCTGGCCCTCTCTGATACTTAGCTGTACTGTAGCAAAGCTCTGCCAGGGTCAGGTAGGGTCAGAACCTCTAATTTATAATGAGCTCCTTTCCCTCATTTGATTTCAGGCAGAGTTTCGCTGAGTGTGAAAATCCAGAGCAGCGACACTAAGGAAGAAGCCATCAGAAAGTTCTCACAAAAGGTAATTTTATTATCAGGACCGTTGCCGTATGTGTCGTAGCCGTCTCTGTTGCACTTTATGCAGAGTGAGTTCTGCGCCTTTTTTTTAATGTCGCGTAAGTTACGTGAACTCATCTCTGCATGCTCAGAAATCCAGTGCACCTAAGTGCGGCTACGGAGAGTTGTTCGTGTTCTGACTGTACTAATCCTGATGACCAGAGAGAACGCTGCGATCTTGCGGCGGCAGAGACTAGGTACTTGCAAATGTGCCTGTTTAAAGGCGGATCTTTTGCCCTTGCTATAGTGAGGTCAAATAAACATTTTAGACTTAAACAGGAACTGCATTGTGGTGTTTAGTACGCCCCTCCGAGCACAGGTCCTCTCAGGGTTACGTGATAGTTCTGGACTGTTTTTGTAGCAAAATATCTGATTAGTTGTATACTGTAGTGTTACAGTATAGTATACTGTTTCACTAATCAACCATGCAATGCATGGTTACCCAACGCATGGTTACAAAATGACCCAGTTTGCTCTGTGCAGAACCTCCGGTACACCTACATGTTTTCCAGAAATGCCTTTTCAAATAATATGTGCAGGAGCCGCCTTATTGGTTGCCGCATGTCTAACCACCGGTAACACCAATCACGCAGCCTATTTCCGCCCACATTAAGTGTAATCACACACGGTGCTCCGTGCAGATAACATATGGCGTATCTAACCCTCGCAGGCCTACTGAGACTTATCACCACTGCTAGCTCCTGCGCCAGGTTCTCCTGACTTTATGCTCATATTCTAACAGTTGTAATCCGTTTCCTTCTAGGTCTGTGACCTAATTCTTAATACCCTACAACTTGAAGATGTCGGACTGACCTTGGGACCGGACAGGATACAGATAATGTGTTTGGATGCTGATGTCTAACAATGTTCCCGTCAGTCTTGGAGGATCCAGTGTGGAATCTCATCTGCGATCTAACAATAGACACAGTTGCAATAAGGGACCATCCCTACGTGAGACCAGGAATGAACTGGAACCATTGTACTGTAGATAGTCATTATTCTGGTTCCAGGATGTATCAGAAATGTGAGGCACAAGCGGAGTGAGAGAGGCTCATGGGCCAGATCTTTCCTACATGGACACCAAGGGAAAGTAACGTCAGACCAAGGGGTCTTTTTTACTAAACCTTGAATGGAGATAAAGTGGACGGAGAGAAAGTACCAGCCAATCAGCTTCTAACTGTCATGTTACCGTCTGTGTTTGAAAAATGACAGGAGCTAATTGGTTGGAACTTTATCTACATCCAAGGCTTAGTAAATAGACCCCTAAGTGATATATATATATATATACTGCTCTCCTGTGTACTGGGGCCACCAATCTGATGTGTTGATGAATTGACCTGATGGAGGAAACTGATCGTTTTGCTTTGTTGTTTAACTGGCTTATGGGGAGATGTAATATAAAATGGTGGCTGCTCAATCAATTTAATAGTTCTTCACAGGTGCATAAAAGGGAGGGGTCATTCTAGACAAGAAAAAAGGAAAGATATTCCCCCAGCACACTGAAAAGAATCAGCAATGAGATTTGAATACTACATGATAATAGAAATACAGAGATCTCAGTTGCACATATTTGCAAACATATGGTTAAGCCGCCAGGCTGCCACAAGGCACCTCTGTTTTTGGCGGTATTGACAATGGGCCTAATTCAGACCTGAACGCAGCAGCAAAATTGTTCTCTAATGGGCAAAACCATGTGCACTGCAGGTGTGGCAGGTGTAACATGTGCAGAGTTAGATTTGGGTAGGTTATATTGTTTCCGTGCAGGGTAAATACTGGCTGCTTTATTTTTACACTGCAATTTAGATTTCAGTTTAAACACACCCCACCCAAATCTAACTCTCTCTGCACATGTTACATCTTCCCCACCTGCAGTGCAGCATGGTTTTGCCCATTAGAGAACAATTTTGCTGCTGCGATCAGGTCTGAATTAGGCCCAATGTGCTTCGGTAAGCGCTCCGCAGTACAATGAGCGACGTTGGACTACCGAATCACTCCGGATTGAATTGCATCCCCAAGTACACAGTAGAACAGTCACTATTTCAACAGAATTGTTTTTTTTTAAAAATATACTTTAAGGCAATTATATAACACCGGCAGCTTGTGCACTAGTGGTGTCAGGCAGATACACCATACTCAGCTTTGCAATGAATGGTTAAATCGCTATATACAGTACAAATGATAACATGTCTTCAACAGAAAAGAAACCGCGCTGCAGACAGAAATAAATAATTAACAACACTGTGATCTACAAAACTAAAACATTATACAACAGCAATGCGACCCACTTACAGTAGGTTACACAATGAACTACATACAGTATATAAAATCAAGACTCTCATATGTAGCAGATGTATCTAATGCTTTAGTTCTAACAATTGCAACAGCATAAATGAATGATCTGAGCAAAAAGCATGACGTCTTATTGGGAATTGTTACGCTTTGAAGTTCTGCACGAAGGAAACAAATCTTGTGCAGTACATACTGTAGTACTTAGGGGCTTATTTATCATTGGCAGTGATATTTACTATGGCCAACTGCACATGTGTGATCTGTGCTCTTGTGCGTGGCTGCAGGACACGCAGTGTGGAGGCGGCAGAGATACCTCTTCGCAAACCTAGGACCTCCTTCCCATATAAAATGAAGTTGTGGTAAGATTGAATCCCAACTCGCAATGTTGTCACTGACCGCTTCTGTTATTATTATTATTATTATTATTATCCTTTATTTATATGGCGCCACAAGGGTTCTGCAGCGCCCAATAACAGAGTACATAAACAAATCATCAAAACAGAAAAACAGTGACTTACAGTTGAAGACAATATAGGATAAGTACAGGGTATATAACCATAGCTGCGGCACTGAAATAAGTATCAGGGTGGCAGAAAACTGCGGGATTAGGTGCAGTCGAAGATATAAGAGAAGGAAAAGCACATGAGGGGAGAGGGCCCTGCTCGTGAGAGCTTCCATTCCAAAGGGGAGGGGCAGACAGACAGGGGTGGCACAGATGAGGTAGACAGAGAGTGTGGAACAGAGGGTTAGGATGTGAGTTGGCTGGGTTTGGTGAAGAAGGGCGTCTTGAGAGCCCGTTCGGAGTTTTGTAGAGAGGTGGAGAGTCTAAGGGGGAAAGGGAGAGAATTCCAGAGAAAGGGGGCAGCACGTGAGAAATCTTGGGGTTCAGTGACAGAGTTTCCATAAAAGCTCTGTCCCTGCGAATACCTAGAAGCAAAGTGACAGCCAAATTGCTTCAGGATCCCGCTTTGGCTCGCATAATAATATATCATATACTACGCGTGTAACATATGCTTCTGGTTTATATGTCTGTGATCCGGACGGCAAACCCTGGTGCCTCTATCTACAATAGAACCTGGCAATGCACACTGTTACAATTTATCATTTTATTCTGATAATACGATGGTAAGGACCAGCCAGGTAGTGGCTCAGCAGATATCTGATACTTTCTGATATTCCCGTTCTCAGCGACAGTGCGCACGCATAGGTCCCATCCTGCGCGTGCCCGACCACTGAATGCAATCGGTTCACATTGGCTGCGAACGCCTCTGGCTGATTGACAGGAAGATGCGTTTTTGCGGGTCGGGGGTGGGGAGACAATAAACCATTGCGGGGGTGGCGTGGGGAAAATGGGGTCGGGTTGGCAGCCGTTCTGATGTAAAAAAAAACCTGGCGGCGTCCCTCCTGCATACGCAGCCTAGCTTTTTAGCAGAATCTGCAATCCGTGCTGAATAAGCCCCTTTGTAGTTTTGCGTTATTTTTTGTTAAAACGTTTATGTTCATATTTGTGGATTTGACACCGCATTGTAAATAACTCCATATAATTGAATCCTTTGCAATGGAGGGTCAAGAGCATTATTCAGATGACATTGATTCATTGGGTTGTAATGGGCTTTATGGCAACTTTTACTGGCAAATTGCATTACATTTTTCGACTTTCTTTCTATGATTTTCCACCAGGGCCGTACTGCCCATCTGGCACTACCGGCATATGCCAGAAGGTTCGGCGGCCTGTTCTTGTCCCACAGATACCCGGGAAGGCCGTGCGCAGCCTCCGTCTCTCCGTTGTGTGCGCCTTCATGGAAACGGAGGCGCGTTGCAAGTCCACGCCCCCCTGACTCGTGGCACGTCCCCGTACATCATGTCTATGCGTCCCCTTGTGACAAGCGTGCGGCCCCAGTGACGTGCGCGTTCACAAATGCCAGGTGACGATTCGGAGCCCCAGTGCGTCCCTGTTTTCCACCATGAATTGACATAATTATAGAAATAAGTGGAAACGCCCTCAGTATAGGACACAGAAATACACAGATTAATGGCTGATTGATAAATAACGAGATTTATTTATGACCGTTATACAGGCGGGACGCGCAGCAGCAGAGAGTAATGACTTTTTCATCCTTTGTAAATTCCTGTCTTTTTTACGATCTCTCTTCTCCTTTATTATTCTAGTGCCCTTATACTATAGATGTCCCATGAGCTTTATAAGATTGTTATTTAAATAGTGATATATTTCTATTAGAACTGACTTGCAAAATATAAAGTTTTTTAATCAGCATTTTTTCTTACTCAACACATTTTTACTTAGCTGCTGCCTCCCCCTGGTGGAGCCCTGGGGAACTGCACGTGCTCAGCTTTTTCCACTTTTGCCCTATTAAAAAAACCCATTAGTGCACCACTAGGCTCTCCACGCTTTGGGCAGGTTATGCGTCTAGTTTCCCTTTGTGGAGAGTAACTGCTGAGCGGTGCGCGATGACGTCATCGCGCACCGCACAGCAAAGGTCCTCTCCACGAACGGAACTAGACGCATAGCGTCTAGTTTCCCTTCGTGGAGAAGACCTTTTCCTGTGCGGTGCGCGATGACGTCATCGCGCACCGCACAGCATTCAAGCGGCGCTAGCAATGTACAGGGGGCGTAACTGACCACACCCCCTGTATTAGGCCACACCCCTTTTCCTGCCCGGGGCGCAGAGCGCCATTGAACCGGCCCTGGGTTACTTTTCCCAATTGTAGTCCACAAGGACTATTCAGGTCAACTTTTTTGAACCTGTCGCCCTTTAGTACTGTCTACCTTTTACATGTCAACTATTTGACATTGTCGACCTCTAGACCATGTTGACCATTTGGGGTCGATCTATCATCCGGATACCTATTTTTTTTTTACTATCTGTGCCTAATCTAAGATATTGGGGCCTGTTGATCAAATAATAGTTGCAGGATATTTTAAAAAAGAAAAAATTGTTTTCAGGAGAAACTTGCAAGTATTAAGGGTTCCCCGAACTACTATGGAGAGATCATTTCCAACAGCAACCGCAGCCCCCGTATGGGGTATACAAAGCTGTCACATCTCCAGATGGCGGTATCCTATAGTAGCCTAGGGGCTACTATTTTGCAAAGGCTATATGCTCAGAATGGCCCCATACACCGAAGTAAAAGGTGAACGATTGCTTTTGCGATCATTTCCCTCCTTTACACATCGCGGGGATTGGCTCCTTTCAGTGCACCTGTTATTTTTAGTACATTTGGGGGAAAGTTCATATCTTATTGCGACGAATAGTGGTGATAAGAAATTAATTATCGGGTCTGAAACCCTATAGTAAATACTGTATGCCTCATTGTGAGTTACTTATAGAATGTAGACATTAAAGTTTATTTAGATCTACCATTCTAAGAAAACATATAGGGCGGGATTCAAATCTTTTATTGCCCCTGATCTCCCGCCTAAAGTGACGGGAGATCGCGGGGCGATATTCTATGGCCCCCTGTTATCGCGCTGATCGCACCCATTAGAGACGGGTTTAGCCGCGTAAAGCAGGTAAACCCGACTAAAGTCATGGGCCCGATCGTGAAAAGTCCCGTTTGGGTGTCCAAACGAGTCACTTTTCGTGCATTTCAGCTCGCCACCCCAGGAGGTGGCGAGCTGAAATGCTGATATCGCGACCATCGGCAGCAACATTTAAATACTGCCGGCGGGCGAGAGGGGAGCTGCAAGGTTTGAATCCCGCCCTTAGGGTCTATTCATGAAGCAATGAAAAGTGTGGAGAAGTGAGCCAGTGGAGAAGTTGCCCATGACAACCAATCAGCATTGAACTAACATTTATCATTTGCATACTGTGGAATTGTACGAAGCAGCTGATTGGTTGCCATGGGCATGAAAAGAGTAGACCCCTTAGTCTCTGACAGTACAATGACAAAACGCTACGCGGATCGGTGTGTGATCCAGAACGGTAATAAGTGCATAATCCGTTACCCTAATGAGTGTGTGATCCATCCGACAGGGGCGGTATAGCAGGAATATAGGAGAGCGATGTCGCAATATGGGGGATAAATGTTTTCTGTGCTGCACTTATTACACCAATGCTTAGTGTCAAAGATATTTCTCTGACATCCTAGTGGATGCTGGGAACTCCGTAAAGGCCCATGGGGAATAGATGGGCTCCGCAGGAGACTGGGCACTCTAAAAGAAAGATTAGGTACTATCTGGTGTGCACTGGTTCCTCCCTCTATGCCCCTCCTCCAGACCTCAGTTAGAATCTGTGCCCGGCCAGAGCTGGGTGCTCCTAGTGGGCTCTCCTGAGCTTGCTAGAAATAAAGTATTTGTTAGGTTTTTTATTTTCAGTGAGATCTGCTGGCAACAGACTCACTGCTACGTGGGACTGAGGGGAGAGAAGCAAACCTACCTGCGTGCAGCTAGCTTGTGCTTCTTAAGCTACTGGACACCATTAGCTCCAGAGGGTTCGAACACAGGGCCTGACCTCGATCGTCCGTTCCCGGAGCCGTGCCGCCGTCCCCCTTGCAGAGCCAGAAGACAGAAGATGAAATCGGCGGCAGAAGACTCCGGTCTTCATTAAGGTAGCGCACAGCACTGCAGCTGTGCGCCATTGCTCCCACAGCACACCACACCACACACTCCGGTCACTGTAGGGTGCAGGGCGCTGGGGGGGGGGGGCGCCCTGGGCAGCAATTATATTACCTTTTGGCTAAATATACACATAATACAGTCAGTTAACTGAATATGTGTAAAAAACCCCGCCATTAAGTTAAAGAAAACGCGGGACAGAAGCCCGCCGCTGAGGGGGCGGGGCCTTCTTCATCAGCACACCAGCGCCATTTTACCTTCACAGCTCCGCTGGAAGCACGCTCCCCAGGCTCTCCCCTGCAGTATCCAGGTACAAGACGGGTTAAAAAGAGAGGGGGGGCACATAAATTTAGGCGCAAATAGATACAAACAAGCAGCTATTGGGATAATCACTTATTAGCAGTGTAAATCCCTGTTTATATAGCGCTGTGGTGTGTGCTGGCATACTCTCTCTCTGTCTCCCCAAAGGACTTTGTGGGGTCCTGTCCTCAGTCTGAGCATTCCCTTTGTGTGTGCGGTGTGTCGGTACGGCTGTGTCGACATGTTTGATGAGGAGGGTTACGTGGAGGCGGAGCAGGGTGTCAAAGTCAGAAAAATATCATGCTACACGTTGCCATATATTCACCTCATGCGCGTGCCTGCTGCACGTGCACATTCTCTCCCGTGCGTGCGGATACTCGCAGCCGCGTGATGGCGCCTCGGCCATGCGCTCGAGCGCGTGGTATGTGCATTTACGGTAGAGTTTGTGTGCGTCTAGCGGGCGACTCAATCGTTAAATAATAAAACCAAATAGTATGTTTTATAGATAATGTTCCCCTTAATAATGACTGTAAGTTTGTTTAATGTAAATGGTCGCTGGACAGAGGAATTCCTCTTTGTATGGTACGAAGGGTCAGACAGGGTTTGAACAGCTGTGTCTGGTACCTAACTAAAGAACATTTTATTAGAAACAATCCGGTGCTGCTTAGGTAAAGATTAATCGCTCCTGCGTATAGATATGGCCATTAGTATTTTCTGGACATTTCACATATTTGCGATTCATTACCCATGCGGCGGGAATCTTCAGATTCCCTCCCACCTGAGCAGTTTGATATAGTCGCAGCCCACCTGTTCAAACTAACCTATGACCTTTTGTTATGATGCGAGGAGACATTCCTGTGTCCAATGAACAATGAGATTATAGGTCCCTTTGTAGTATACTGTACTCAGTGTATATAAGATCAGCCAGCCTGGGCAGCTCTCTCACTCTCCACAAACGGTTTTCATATTGACTAACTTGGAGCTGGTACCAGAAGCTGCGCAGCGATCGTTCCCAGTGTGTGTAAGTAATTCTCTGCAAACCAACTTATTCTCTGTTTGTATTGGCCATTCCCTCACTTTCTGTTATAGTATAAGTTTGTGACGCTATTGTATATTTCTGTCTAGATATTCTGTTAGAATTATATGTTAGCTTGTAGTGTATGACTTGTAACTGTTTCCCCTTTTCAATATAACTAAACGCTTGTTAGTAAAGGTGTTGGAACCTTAGCAAGGTATCGTGTGATTATTATATTGCAGAAGGTAATAGGAGCGTCTCAAACGCTCAAGTAGCTTTAGCATTAACAAGGTTAAGCAGCGTTATATCGCTGCAGTATTTCGGTAGAAGGTTTACCGCATAAGAGTATCCTTTCTGTGTGTTACATTCAAGGTTTACTGATTGTCATCCTGTGAGCGTCTGCGCCGCTCGTGATCTCCTCGTGGTCTCGAGCGTCCGCTACGCTGTTAGCGTAGCATTACGGTAGTCAACCGCCTATAGCGTGCCCGACACCACGCATTAAGCTGTGAACGAGCGTGTCGCATGTGCGTCTCGATCACGGCTGAGCGTATGCTACGCTAAGTGCGTACCTTTACGGTACCTCATACGCCAATTGCGTACTGTGTCTCTTACCCATTTATTGTGAATGTTATAAGATAAATAGTTAGCTTTATCAAGGGGCAGATACATGTGGTGTCGCCCCCGACGGGGCCGACACCTGATTGGATGGATATGTGGAAGGTCTTAACCGACAGTGTCAACTCCTTACATAAAAGGTTCGATGACGCAGCAGCCTTGGGACAGCCGGAGTCTCAGCCCGCGCCTGCCCAGGCGACTCAGAAGCCGTCAGGGGCTCATAAACGCCCGCTAGCTCTGATGGTAGACACAGATGTCGACACGGAGTCTGACTCCAGTGTAGATGAGGATGAGACAAATGTACAGTCTACAAAAGCCATCCGATGCATGATTACTGCAATGAAAGATGTATTGCACATTTCTGATATTAACCCGGTTACCACCAAAAGGGGTATTATGTTTGGGGAGAAAAAGCAGCCAGTGACTTTTCCCCCATCTGATGAATTAAATGATTTGTGTGAAGAGGCGTGGAGTTCCCCCGATAAGAAACTAGTGATTTCTAAGAGGTTACTGATGGCGTACCCTTTCCCGCCAACGGACAGGTTACGTTGGGAAACATCCCCTAGGGTGGACAAGGCGCTAACACGCTTATCTAAAAGGGTGGCACTGCCGTCTCAGGATACGGCCGCCCTAAAGGATCCTGCGGATAGAAAGCAGGAGGCTATCCTGAAGTCTGTGTATACACACTCAGGTACTATACTGAGACCTGCTATTGCTTCAGCCTGGATGTGTAGTGCTGCAGCAGCATGGACTGATACCCTGTCAGACAACATTGATTCCCTCGACAGGGATACTATTTTGCTAACCATCGAACATATAAAAGACGTAGTCTTATATATGCGGGATGCACAGAGGGACATTTGCCTGCTGGCATCTAGAATTAATGCAATGTCCATTTCTGCTAGAGATGAGCGCCGGAAATTTTTCGGGTTTTGTGTTTTGGTTTTGGGTTCGGTTCCGCGGCCGTGTTTTGGGTTCGACCGCGTTTTGGCAAAACCTCACCGATTTTTTTTTGTCGGATTTGGGTGTGTTTTGGATTCGGGTGTTTTTTTCAAAAAACACTAAAAAACAGCTTAAATCATAGAATTTGGGGGTCATTTTGATCCCAAAGTATTATTAACCTCAAAAACCATAATTTACACTCATTTTCAGTCTATTCTGAATACCTCACACCTCACAATATTATTTTTAGTCCTAAAATTTGCACCGAGGTCGCTGGATGACTAAGCTAAGCGACCCTAGTGGCCGACACAAACACCTGGCCCATCTAGGAGTGGCACTGCAGTGTCACGCAGGATGTCCCTTCCAAAAAACCCTCCCCAAACAGCACATGACGCAAAGAAAAAAAGAGGCGCAATGAGGTAGCTGTGTGAGTAAGCTAAGCGACCCTAGTGGCCGACACAAACACCTGGCCCATCTAGGAGTGGCACTGCAGTGTCACGCAGGATGTCCCTTCCAAAAAACCCTCCCCAAACAGCACATGACGCAAAGAAAAAAAGAGGCACAATGAGGTAGCTGTGTGAGTAAGATAAGCGCCGGAAATTTTTCGGGTTTTGTGTTTTGGTTTTGGGTTCGGCTCCGCGGCCGTGTTTTGGGTTCGACCGCGTTTTGGCAAAACCTCACCGATTTTTTTTTGTCGGATTCGGGTGTGTTTTGGATTCGGGTGTTTTTTTCAAAAAACACTAAAAAACAGCTTAAATCATAGAATTTGGGGGTCATTTTGATCCCAAAGTATTATTAACCTCAAAAACCATAATTTACACTCATTTTCAGTCTATTCTGAATACCTCACACCTCACAATATTATTTTTAGTCCTAAAATTTGCACCGAGGTCGCTGGATGACTAAGCTAAGCGACCCTAGTGGCCGACACAAACACCTGGCCCATCTAGGAGTGGCACTGCAGTGTCACGCAGGATGTCCCTTCCAAAAAACCCTCCCCAAACAGCACATGACGCAAAGAAAAAAAGAGGCGCAATGAGGTAGCTGTGTGAGTAAGCTAAGCGACCCTAGTGGCCGACACAAACACCTGGCCCATCTAGGAGTGGCACTGCAGTGTCACGCAGGATGTCCCTTCCAAAAAAACCCTCCCCAAACAGCACATGACGCAAAGAAAAAAAGAGGCGCAATGAGGTAGCTGTGTGAGTAAGCTAAGCGACCCTAGTGGCCGACATAAACACCTGGCCCATCTAGGAGTGGCACTGCAGTGTCACGCAGGATGTCCCTTCCAAAAAACCCTCCCCAAACAGCACATGACGCAAAAAATTAAATTAAGAAAAATTAATTAATTAATTAAATTAAGAAAAATTAAAGAAAAAAGAGGTGCAAGATGGAATTGTCCTTGGGCCCTCCCACCCACCCTTATGTTGTATAAACAGGACATGCACACTTTAACCAACCCATCATTTCAGTGACAGGGTCTGCCACACGACTGTGACTGAAATGACGGGTTGGTTTGGACCCATTTTAATGAACATCATCTTCTCCACATTTTCTGGATGTAACCTCGTACGCCGATTGCTGACAAGGTGAGCGGCGGCACTAAACACTCTTTCGGAGTACACACTTGTGGGAGGGCAACTTAGGTAGAATAAAGCCAGTTTGTGCAAGGGCCTCCAAATTGCCTCTTTTTCCTGCCAGTATAAGTACGGACTGTGTGACGTGCCTACTTGGATGCGGTCACTCATATAATCCTCCACCATTCTTTCAATGGTGAGAGAATCATATGCAGTGACAGTAGACGACATGTCCGTAATCGTTGTCAGGTCCTTCAGTCCGGACCAGATGTCAGCATCAGCAGTCGCTCCAGACTGCCCTGCATCACCGCCAGCGGGTGGGCTCGGAATTCTGAGCCTTTTCCTCGCACCCCTAGTTGCGGGAGAATGTGAAGGAGGAGATGTTGACAGGTCGCGTTCCGCTTGACTTGACAATTTTGTCACCAGCAGGTCTTTGAACCCCAGCAGACTTGTGTCTGCCAGAAAGAGAGATCCAAGGTAGGCTTTAAATCTAGGATCGAGCACGGTGGCCAAAATGTAGTGCTCTGATTTCAGCAGATTGACCACCCGTGAATCCTTGTTAAGCGAATTAAGGGCTCCATCCACAAGTCCCACATACCTAGCGGAATCGCTCCGTGTTAGCTCCTCCTTCAATGTCTCCAGCTTCTTCTGCAAAAGCCTGATGAGGGGAATGACCTGACTCAGGCTGGCAGTGTCTGAACTGACTTCACGTGTGGCAAGTTCAAAGGGCATCAGAACCTTGCACAATGTTGAAATCATTCTCCACTGCGCTTGAGACAGGTGCATTCCACCTCCTATATCGTGCTCAATTGTATAGGCTTGAATGGCCTTTTGCTGCTCCTCCAACCTCTGAAGCATATAGAGGGTTGAATTCCACCTCGTTACCACTTCTTGCTTCAGATGATGGCAGGGCAGGTTCAGTTGTTTTTGGTGGTGCTCCAGTCTTCTGTACGTGGTGCCTGTACGCCGAAAGTGTCCCTCAATTCTTCTGGCCACCGACAGCATCTCTTGCACGCCCCTGTCGTTTTTTTTAAAATTCTGCACCACCAAATTCAAGGTATGTGCAAAACATGGGACGTGCTGGAATTTGCCCATATTTAATGCACACACAATATTGCTGGCGTTGTCCGATGCCACAAATCCACAGGAGAGTCCAATTGGGGTAAGCCATTCCGCGATGATCTTCCTCAGTTGCCGTAAGAGGTTTTCAGCTGTGTGCGTATTCTGGAAACCGGTGATACAAAGCGTAGCCTGCCTAGGAAAGAGTTGGCGTTTGCGAGATGCTGCTACTGGTGCCGCCGCTGCTGTTCTTGCGGAGGGAGTCCATACATCTACCCAGTGGGCTGTCACAGTCATATAGTCCTGACCCTGCCCTGCTCCACTTGTCCACATGTCCGTGGTTAAGTGGACATTGGGTACAACTGCATTTTTTAGGACACTGGTGAGTCTTTTTCTGACGTCCGTGTACATTATCGGTATCGCCTGCCTAGAGAAGTGGAACCTAGATGGTATTTGGTAACAAGGCACACTACCTCAAGAAATTGTCTAGTTCCCTGTGAACTAACGGCGGATACCGGACGCACGTCTAACACCAACATAGTTGTCAAGGCCTCAGTTATCCTCTTTGCAGCAGGATGACTGCTGTGATATTTCATCTTCCTCGCAAAGGACTGTTGGACAGTCAATTGCTTACTGGAAGTAGTACAAGTGGGCTTACGACTTCCCCTCTGGGATGACCATCGACTCCCAGCAGCAACAACAGCAGCGCCAGCAGCAGTAGGCGTTACACGCAAGGATGCATCGGAGGAATCCCAGGCAGGAGAGGAATCGTCAGAATTGCCAGTGACATGGCCTGCAGGACTATTGGCATTCCTGGGGAAGGAGGAAATTGACACTGAGGGAGTTGGTGGGGTGGTTTGCGTGAGCTTGGTTACAAGAGGAAGGGATTTACTGGTCAGTGGACTGCTTCCGCTGTCGCCCAAAGTTTTTGAACTTGTCACTGACTTATTATGAATGCGCTGCAGGTGACGTATAAAGGAGGATGTTCCGAGGTGGTTAACGTCCTTACCCCTACTTATTACAGCTTGACAAAGGCAACACACGGCTTGACAAATGTTGTCCGCATTTCTGGTGAAATACTTCCACACCGGAGAGCTGATTTTTTTAGTATTTTGACCAGGCATGTCAATGGCCCTATTCCTCCCACGGACAACAGGTGTCTCCCCGGGTGCCTGACTTAAACAAACCACCTCACCATCAGAATCCTCCTAGTCAATTTCCTCCCCAGCGCCAGCAACACCCATATCCTCCTCATCCTGGTGTACTTCAACACTGACATCTTCAATCTGACTATCAGGAACTGGACTGCGGGTGCTCCTTCCAGCACTTGCAGGGGGCGTGCAAATGGTGGAAGGCGCATGCTCTTCACGTCCAGTGTTGGGAAGGTCAGGCATCGCAACCGACACAATTGGAGTCGGACTCTCCTTGTGGATTTGGGATTTTGAAGAACGCACAGTTCTTTGCGGTGCTTCTGCCAGCTTGAGTCTTTTCATTTTTCCTATGAGAGGCTGAGTGCTTCCATCCTCATGTGAAGCTGAACCACTAGCCATGAACATAGGCCAGGGCCTCAGCCGTTCCTTGCCACTCCGTGTGGTAAATGGCATATTGGCAAGTTTACGCTTCTCCTCCGACAATTTTATTTTAGATTTTGGAGTCCTTTTTTTACTGATATTTGGTGTTTTGGATTTTACATGCTCTGTACTATGACATTGGGCATCGGCCTTGGCAGACGACGTTGCTGGCATTTCATCGTCTCGGCCATGACTAGTGGCAGCAGCTTCAGCACGAGGTGGAAGTGGATCTTGATCTTTCCCTAATTTTGGAACCTCAACATTTTTGTTCTCCATATTTTAATAGGCACAACTAAAAGGCACCTCAGGTAAACAATGGAGATGGATGGATACTAGTATACAATTATGGATGGACTGCCGAGTGCCGACACAGAGGTAGCTACAGCCGTGGACTACCGTACTGTGTCTGCTGCTAATATAGACTGGATGATAATGAGATGAAATCAATATAATATCACTAGTACTGCAGCCGGACAGGTATGTATATTTATTATGTAATGACTGATGACGGACCTGCTGGACACTGTCAGCTCAGCAGCACCGCAGACTGCTACAGTAAGCTACTATACTATAGTAGTATGTACAAAGAAGAAAGAAAAAAAAAAAACACGGGGAGGTGGTATACAATTATGGATGGACTGCCGAGTGCCGACACAGAGGTAGCTACAGCCGTGGACTAACGTACTGTGTCTGCTGCTAATATAGACTGGATGATAATGAGATGAAATCAATATAATATCACTAGTACTGCAGCCGGACAGGTATGTATATTTATTATGTAATGACTGATGACGGACCTGCTGGACACTGTCAGCTCAGCAGCACCGCAGACTGCTACAGTAAGCTACTATACTATAGTAGTATGTACAAAGAAGAAAAAAAAAAAAAAACCACGGGGAGGTGGTATACAATTATGGATGGACTGCCGAGTGCCGACACAGAGGTAGCTACAGCCGTGGACTACCGTACTGTGTCTGCTGCTAATATAGACTGGATGATAATGAGATGAAATCAATATAATATCACTAGTACTGCAGCCGGACAGGTATGTATATTTATTATGTAATGACTGATGACGGACCTGCTGGACACTGTCAGCTCAGCAGCACCGCAGACTGCTACAGTAAGCTACTATACTATAGTAGTATGTACAAAGAAGAAAGAAAAAAAAAACCACGGGGAGGTGGTATACAATTATGGATGGACTGCCGAGTGCCGACACAGAGGTAGCTACAGCCGTGGACTACCGTACTGTGTCTGCTGCTAATATAGACTGGATGATAATGAGATGAAATCAATATAATATCACTAGTACTGCAGCCGGACAGGTATGTATATTTATTATGTAATGACTGATGACGGACCTGCTGGACACTGTCAGCTCAGCAGCACCGCAGACTGCTACAGTAAGCTACTATACTATAGTAGTATGTACAAAGAAGAAAGAAAAAAAAAAAACCACGGGGAGGTGGTATACAATTATGGATGGACTGCCGAGTGCCGACACAGAGGTAGCTACAGCCGTGGACTACCGTACTGTGTCTGCTGCTAATATAGACTGGATGATAATGAGATGAAATCAATATAATATCACTAGTACTGCAGCCGGACAGGTATGTATATTTATTATGTAATGACTGATGACGGACCTGCTGGACACTGTCAGCTCAGCAGCACCGCAGACTGCTACAGTAAGCTACTATACTATAGTAGTATGTACAAAGAAGAAAGAAAAAAAAAAAACCACGGGGAGGTGGTATACAATTATGGATGGACTGCCGAGTGCCGACACAGAGGTAGCTACAGCCGTGGACTAACGTACTGTGTCTGCTGCTAATATAGACTGGATGATAATGAGATGAAATCAATATAATATCACTAGTACTGCAGCCGGACAGGTATGTATATTTATTATGTAATGACTGATGACGGACCTGCTGGACACTGTCAGCTCAGCAGCACCGCAGACTGCTACAGTAAGCTACTATACTATAGTAGTATGTACAAAGAAGAAAGAAAAAAAAAAACCACGGGGAGGTGGTATACAATTATGGATGGACTGCCGAGTGCCGACACAGAGGTAGCTACAGCCGTGGACTAACGTACTGTGTCTGCTGCTAATATAGACTGGATGATAATGAGATGAAATCAATATATATGTATATATAATATCACTAGTACTGCAGCCGGACAGGTATATATATTTATTATGTAATGACTGATGACGGACCTGCTGGACACTGTCAGCTCAGCAGCACCGCAGACTGCTACAGTAAGCTACTATAGTAGTATGTATAAAGAAGAATGAAAAAAAAAAAAAACCACGGGTAGGTGGTATACAATATTATATATATATATATATATATATATATATATATTATATACAATTATATATATATATATATATATTAAACTGGTGGTCAGGTCACTGGTCACACTATCAGCAACTTGCAAGTAGTACTCCTAAGCAGACAATCACAAAATATATTATACTGGTCTGGTGGTCAGTGTGGTCACAATGGCAGTGTGGCACTGACTCTGGCAGCAAAAGTGTGCACTGTACGTTATATGTACTCCTGAGTCCTGCTCTCAGACTCTAACTGCTCCCCACTGTCAGTGTCTCCCCCACAAGTCAGATAATTAATACAGTCACACTATCTAATCTATATCACTTCAGCAAGTAGTAGTAGTATAGTAGTACTCCTCCTAATAATGCTCCCCAAAATTACTACTACTGTGTCTCTCTCTACTGTCTCACTCTCTTCTCTAAACGGAGAGGACGCCAGCCACGTCCTCTCCCTATGAATCTCAATGCACGTGTGAAAATGGCGGCGACGCGCGGCTCCTTATATAGAATCCGAGTCTCGCGATAGAATCCGAGCCTCGCGAGAATCCGACAGCGGGATGATGACGTTCGGGCGCGCTCGGGTTAACCGAGCAAGGCGGGAAGATCCGAGTCGCTCGGACCCGTGTAAAAAAACCTGAAGTTCGGGCGGGTTTGGTTTCCGAGGAACCGAACCCGCTCATCTCTAATTTCTGCCAGGAGAGTATTATGGACTCGGCAGTGGACAGGTGATGCTGATTCTAAAAAACAGGTTTTGCCTTATAAGGGGGAGGAATTATTTGGGGACGGTCTCTCGGACCTCGTATCCACAGCAACTGCTGGGAAGTCGACTTTTTTACCTCAGGTTCCCTCACAGCCTAAGAAAGCACCGTATTATCAAATGCAGTCCTTTCGGCCTCAGAAAGGCAAGCGGGTCAGAGGAGCATCCTTTCTGGCCAGAGGCAAGGGTAGAGGAAAGAAGCTGCACCAGGCAGCCAGTTCCCAGGAACAAAAATCCTCCCCTGCTTCCACTAAGTCCACCGCATGACGTTGGGGCTCCACAGGCGGAGCCAGGTGCGGTGGGGGCGCGTCTCCGAAACTGCAGCAACCAGTGGGTTCGCTCACAAGTGGATCTATGGGCTGTACAAATTGTATCTCAGGGATACAAGCTGGAGTTCGAGGCGACTCCCCCTCGCCGTTACCTCAAATCAGCCTTGCCAGCTGCTCCCAGGGAAAGGGAGGTAGTACTGGCGGCAATTCACAAGCTGTACCTCCAGCAGGTGATAATCAAGGTCCCCCTCCTTCAACAGGGCAGGGGTTACTATTCCACAATGTTTGTGGTACCGAAACCGGACGGTTCGGTGAGACCCATCCTGAATTTAAAATCCTTGAACACTTATATAAAGAAGTTCAAGTTCAAAATGGAATCGCTCAGGGCGGTTATTGCAAGCCTGGAAGAGGGGGATTTTATGGTGTCGCTGGACATCAAGGATGCTTACTTGCATGTCCCCATTTTCCCACCTCACCAGGAGTACCTCAGGTTTGTGGTACAGAACTGTCATTACCAATTCCAGACGTTGCCGTTTGGTCTCTCCACGGCTCCGAGAATATTTACCAAGGTAATGGCCGAAATGATGATACTACTTCGAAGAAAGGGAGTTATAATTATCCCGTACTTGGACGGTCTCCTCATAAAGGCGAGGTCCAAAGAGCAGTTGTTGGTCAGCGTAGCACTCTCTCAGGAAGTGTTGCAACAGCACGGCTGGATTCTGAATATCTCAAAGTCGCAGCTGATTCCTACGACGCGTCTGCTTTTCCTGGGAATGATTCTGGACACAGAACAGAAGAAGGTGTTTCTCCCGGAGGAGAAGGCCCAGGAATTGTCATCTCTGGTCAGGGACCTCCTGAAACCAAAACAGGTGTCGGTGCATCACTGCACGCGAGTCCTGGGAAAGATGGTGGCTTCTTACGAAGCAATTCCCTTCGGCAGGTTCCATGCAAGGATCTTTCAGTGGGATCTGTTGGACAAATGGTCCGGATCGCATCTTCAGATGCATCGGTTGATCACCCTGTCCCCAAGGGCCAGGGTGTCTCTGCTGTGGTGGCTGCAGAGTGCTCATCTTCTCGAGGGACGCAGGTTCGGCATACAGGACTGGATCCTGGTGACCACGGATGCAAGCCTCCGAGGATGGGGGGCAGTCACTCAGGGAAGAAACTTCCAAGGACAGTGGTCAAGTCTGGAGACTTCTCTACACATAAATATATTGGAACTAAGGGCCATCTACAACGCCCTGAGTCAAGCAGAGCCCCTGCTTCAAAACCAATCTGTACTGATTCAGTCAGACAACATCACGGCGGTCGCCCATGTAAACCGCCAGGGCGGCACAAGAAGCAGGATGGCAATGGCAGAAGCCACAAGGATTCTTCGATGGGCGGAGAATCACGTGCTAGCACTGTCAGCAGTGTTCATTCCGGGAGTGGACAACTGGGAAGCAGACTTCCTCAGCAGGCACGACCTCCACCCGGGAGAGTGGGGACTTCATCAAGAAGTCTTCACACAGATTGTAAATCGTTGGGAACTGCCACAGGTGGACATGATGGCGTCCCGCCTCAACAAAAAGCTAAAAAAATATTGCGCCAGGTCACGGGACCCTCAGGCGATAGCTGTGGACGCACTAGTGACACCGTGGGTGTACCAGTCGGTTTATGTGTTCCCTCCTCTTCCTCTCATACCCAAGGTACGGAGGATAGTAAGAAAGAGAGGAGTAAGAACTATACTCATCGTTCCGGATTGGCCAAGAAGAACTTGGTACCCAGAACTACAATGATCTCAGAGGACCCATGGCCTCTGCCTCTCAGACAGGACCTGTTACAGCAGGGGCCCTGTCTGTTCCAAGACTTACCGCGGCTGCGTTTGACGGCATGGCGGTTGAACGCCGGATCCTAGCGGAAAAGGGCATTCCGGATGAAGTTATTCCTACGCTGATAAAGGCTAGGAAAGACGTGACAGCAAAACATTATCACCGTATATGGCGAAAATATGTCACTTGGTGTGTGGCCAGGAAGGCCCCTACAGAGGAATTCCAGCTGGGTCGATTCCTGCACTTCCTACAGTCAGGAGTGACTATGGGCCTAAAATTAGGATCCATAAAGGTCCAGATTTCGGCCCTATCTATTTTCTTTCAAAAAGAACTGGCTTCACTGCCTGAAGTTCAGACGTTTGTTAAGGGAGTGCTGCATATTCAGCCCCTTTTGTGCCTCCAGTGGCACCTTGGGATCTTAACGTTGTGTTGGATTTCCTGAAATCACACTGGTTTGAGCCACTTAAGACCGTGGAGCTAAAGTATCTCACGTGGAAGGTGGTCATGCTGTTGGCCTTGGCTTCGGCTAGGCGTGTGTCAGAATTGGCAGCTTTGTCATGTAAAAGCCCGTATCTGATCTTCCATATGGACAGGGCAGAATTGAGGACTTGTCCCCAATTTCTCCCAAAGGTGGTATCAGCGTTTCATTTGAACCAACCTATTGTGGTGCCTGCGGCTACTCGGGACTTGGAGGCTTCCAAGTTGCTGGACGTAGTCAGGGCTTTGAAAATCTATGTAGCCAGGACGGCTGGAGTCAGGAAAACTGACTCGCTGTTTATCCTGCATGCACCCAACAAACTGGGTGCTCCGGCTTCAAAGCAAACTATTGCGCGCTGGATCTGTAACACGATTCAGCAAGCTCATTCTGCGGCAGGGTTACCGCATCCTAAATCAGTAAAAGCCCATTCCACAAGGAAGGTGGGCTCTTCTTGGGCGGCTGCCCGAGGGGTCTCGGCTTTACAGCTTTGCCGAGCTGCTACTTGGTCGGGTTCAAACACATTTGCTAAGTTCTACAAGTTTGATACCCTGGCTGAGGAGGACCTTGCCTTTGCTCATTCGGTGCTGCAGAGTCATCCGCACTCTCCCGCCCGTTTGGGAGCTTTGGTATAATCCCCATGGTCCTTACGGAGTTCCCAGCATCCACTAGGACGTCAGAGAAAATAAGAATTTACTCACCGGTAATTCTATTTCTCGTAGTCCGTAGTGGATGCAGGGCGCCCGTCCCAAGTGCGGACTCTCTGCAATACATGTATATAGTTATTGCTTAACTAAAGGGTTATTGTTATGAGCCATCTGTTACTGAGGCTCAGTTGTTGTTCATACTGTTAACTGGGTATGGTTATCACAAGTTGTACAGTGTGATTGGTGTGGCTGGTATGAGTCTTACCCTGTATTCCAAATCCTTTGCTTGTTGTGTCAGCTCTTCCGGGCACAGTTTCCTTAACTGAGGTCTGGAGGAGGGGCATAGAGGGAGGAGCCAGTGCACACCAGATAGTACCTAATCTTTCTTTTAGAGTGCCCAGTCTCCTGCGGAGCCCGTCTATTCCCCATGGTCCTTACGGAGTTCCCAGCATCCACTACGGACTACGAGAAATAGAATTACCGGTGAGTAAATTCTTATTATTTGGTTTAGTATTACAGTGATAGTAACGAATATGCTGCCAGCATTTACCAAATTTTACCTGTACGGAGAGGTCCAGTGGTGGCCCCCTCCTCTGCCGGTGACGGTCTGCTGACCAATGAGCATGTGCAATGGACATCTGTGCATGCACACAGTACTCCAGCCTTGTTAGCACTCAGGAAAGCCTTGAAGCTTTAACTTAAGCTGGAAAAGCTTTTGCTGGGTTCCCATTCCCGGCAATGTGGACCGCAACACTAGCGCCATCTATAGAGGTGCAGCGGTACTGTCACGTCAAATCAGCGGTTTGCTAAAGTCTGTATGTAGGTCAAGACCCAACGAGTGCTAAAGGGGTTATAGCTTGTTCTTAAATGAAGCCCTTAGGGGGGAACCATGTAGAGTGATAAAATAAGATTTTACTTACCGGTAAATCTATTTCTCGTAGTCCGTAGTGGATGCTGGGGACTCCGTAAGGACCATGGGGAATAGACGGGCTCCGCAGGAGACATGGGCACTTTAAGAGAGAATTTAGATTCTGGTGTGCTCTGGCTCCTCCCTCTATGTCCCTCCTCCAGACCTCAGTTCGAGAAACTGTGGCCGGAAGAGCTGACAGTACAAGGAAAGGATTTTGGAAATCCAGGGCAAGACTCATACCAGCCACACCAATCACACCGTATAACTTGTGATAAACTTACCCAGTTAACAGTATGAACAACAACAGAGCATCAGATCAACCCTGATGCAACTATAACATATCCCTTATTTAAGCAATAACTATATACAAGCATTGCAGAAGAAGTCCGCACTTGGGACGGGCGCCCAGCATCCACTACGGACTACGAGAAATAGATTTACCGGTAAGTAAAATCTTATTTTCTCTAACGTCCTAGTGGATGCTGGGGACTCCGTAAGGACCATGGGGATTATACCAAAGCTCCCAAACGGGAGTGCGGATGACTCTGCAGCACCGATTGAGCAAACACAAGGTCCTCCTCAGCCAGGGTATCAAACTTGTAGAACTTTGCAAAGGTGGTTGAACCTGACCAAGTAGCCGCTCGTCAAAGCTGTAAGGCCGAGACCCCTCGGGCAGCCGCCCAAGAAGAGCACACCTTCCTTGTGGAATGGGCCTTAACTGATTTAGGCAGCGGCAATCCAGCCGCAGAATGAGCCTGCTGAATCGTGTTACAGATCCAGCGAGCAATTGTTTGCTTTGAAGCAGGCGCCCCAAGCTTGTTGGAAGCATACAGGATAAACAAAGATTCTGTTTTCCTGACCCTAGCCGTTCTGGCTACATAAACCTTCAAAGCCCTGACTACATCAAGTAACTCGGAATCCTCCAAGTCAGTAGTAGCCACAGGCACCACAATAGGTTGGTTTATATGAAAGGATGAAACCACTTTCGGCAGAAATTGTGGGCGGGTTCACAATTCTGCTCTATCCGCATGGAAAACCAGATAAGGGCTTTTATGTGACAAAGCCGCCAATTCTGACACACGCCTAGCCGAAGCCAAGGCTAGTAGCATGACCACCTTCCATGTGAGATATTTCAATTCCACAGTTTTGAGTGGTTCAAACCAGTGTGATTTCAGGAAACTCAACACCACGTTAAAATCCCAAGGTGCCACTGGAGGCACAAAAGGGGGCTGAATATGCAGCACTCCCTTTACAAACGTCTGAACTTCAGGCAGAGAAGCCAGTTCTTTTTGAAAGAAAATGGATAGGGCCGAAATCTGGACCTTAATGGAACCCAATTTTAGGCCCAAAGTCACCCCCGACTGTAGGAAGTGAAGGAAACGGCCCAGCTGTAATTCCTCCGTAGGGGCATTCCTGGCCTCACACCAAGCAACATATTTTCGCCATTTACGGTGATAATGTTGAGCCGTCACGTCCTTCCTAGTCTTTATCAGCGTAGGAATGACCTCATCCGGAATGCCTTTTTCTGCTAGGATCCGGCGTTCAACCGCCATGCCGTCAAACGCAGCCGCGGTAAGTCTTGGAACAGACAGGGCCCCTGTTGCAACAAGTCCTGTCTTAGAGGCAGAGGCCACGGGTCCTCTGTGAGCATTTCTTGCAGATCTGGATGCCAAGTCCTTCTTGGCCAATCCGGAACAATGAGTATTGTTCTCACACCTCTTTTTCTTATGATTCTCAGCACCTTGGGTATGAGAGGAAGAGGAGGAAATACATAGTCCGACAGGAACACCCACGGCGTCACCTGTGCGTCCACAGCTATCACCTGAGGGTCTCTTGACCTGGCGCAATACCTCTGTAGCTTTTTGTTGAGGCGGGATGCCATCATGTCCACCTGTGGCAGTTCCCACCGACTTGCAACCTGCGTGAAGACTTCTTAATGAAGTCCCCACTCTCACGGGTGGAGGTCGTGCCTGCTGAGGAAGTCTGCTTCCCAGTTGTCCACTCCCGGAATGAACACTGCTGACAGTGCGCTTACGTGATTCTCCGCCCAGCGAAGAATTCTGGTGGCTTCTACCATCGCCACCCTGCTCCTTGTGCCGCCTTGGCGGTTTACATGAGCCACTGCGGTGATGTTGTCTGACTGAATCAGAACCGGTTGGTCGCGAAGTAGGGACTCCGCTTGACGTAGGGCGTTGTATATGGCCCTTAGTTCCAGGATGTTGATGTGAAGGCAAGTCTCCTGACTTGACCACAGACCTTGGAAATTTCTTCCCTGTGTGACTGCCCCCCATCCTCGGAGGCTTGCATCCGTGGTCACCAGGACCCAGTCCTGAATGCCGAATCTGCGACCCTCGAGAAGGTGAGCACTCTGCAGCCACCACAGGAGAGACACCCTGGCCCTGGGGGATAGGGTGATTAGCCGATGCATCTGAAGATGTGATCCGGACCATTTGTCCAGTAGATCCCATTGAAAGGTCCTCGCATGGAACCTACCGAAGGGAATGGCCTCGTATGATGCCACCATCTTTCCCAGGACTCGCGTGCAGTGATGCACCGACACCTGTTTTGGTTTTAATAGGTTTCTGACCAGTGTAATGAGTTCCTGAGCCTTCTCCATCGGGAGATAAACCCTCTTCTGGTCTGTGTCCAGAATCATGCCCAGGAAAGGCAGACAAGTCATAGGAATCATCTGCGACTTTGGAATATTTCGAATCCAGCCGTGTTGTTGTAACACTTCCAGAGAGCGTGCTACGCTGATCAGCAACTGCTTTCTTGACCTCGCTTTTATGAGGAGATCATCCAAGTATGGGATAATTGTGACCCCTTGCTTCCGCAGGAGTACCATTATTTCCGCCATTACCTTGGTAAATATTCTCGGTGCCGTGGAGAGACCAAACGGCAACGTCTGAAATTGGTAATGACAATCCTGTACCACAAATCTGAGGTACGCCTGATGAGGTGGATAAATGGGGACATGAAGGTATGCATCCTTTATGTCCAGAGACACCATAAAACCCCCCCCTTCCAGGCTTGCGATGACCGCTCTGAGCGATTCCATCTTGAACTTGAACCTTTTCAGGTATATGTTCAGGGATTTTAAATTCAATATGGGTCTGACCGTACCGTCCGGTTTCGGTACCACAAACATGGTCGAATAATAACACTTTCCTTGTTGAAGGAGGGGAACCTTGACCACCACCTGTTGAAGATACAATTTGTGAATTGCAGTTAACACTATTTCCCTCTCTAAAGGGGAAGCTGGCAGGGCTGATTTGAGGTATCGGTGAGGGGGCATCTCTTCGAATTCCAGCTTGTATCCCTGAGACACAATCTCTATTGCCCAGGGATCCAACTGGGAGTGAACCCACTTGTGGCTGAAATTTCGGAGACGCGCCCCCACCGGGCCTAGCTCCGCCTGTGGAGCCCCAGCGTCATGTGGTGGATTTAGTGGAAGCCAGGGAGGACTTCTGTTCCTGGGAACTAGCTGCGTTGTGCAGCTTCCTTTCTCTGCCCCTGCCTCTGGCAAGAAAGGACGCACCTCAGACTTTCTTGCCTTTTTGTGATCGAAAGGACTGCATTTGGTAATACGGTGCTTTCTTAGGTTGTGAGGAAACATATGGCAAAAATTTTTGACTTTCCAGCAGTAGCTGTGGAGACCAGGTCCGAGAGACCCTCCCCAAACAATTCCTCACCCTTGTAAGGTAAAACCTCCATGTGCCTTTTTGAGTCGGCATCACCTGTCCATTGCCGAGTCCACAGGACCCTTCTGGCAGAAATCGACATTGCATTTATTCTAGAGCCCAGTAGGCTAATGTCTCTTTGAGCATCTCTCATATATAGGACAGCGTCTTTTATATGCCCCAGGGTCATTAATATAGTATCCTTGTCTAAGGTATCAAGTTCCTCAGATAAGGTATTCGTCCATGCTGCTACAGCACTACACACCCAGGCCGACGCAATTGCCGGCCTTAGTAAGGTACCTGAATGTGTATAAATGGACTTCAGGGTACCCTCTTGCTTTCTATCCGCAGCATCTTTTAGGGTGGCCGTATCCTGTGACGGCAGGGCTACCCTCTTGGATAAGCATGTTAAAGCTTTGTCCACCCTAGGGGAGGATTTCCAGCGTAACCTGTCTGTTGGCGGGAAAGGATACGCCATAAGCATCCGTTTGGAAATCTGCCGTTTTTTATCTGGAGATTCCCAAGCCTTTTCACATAACTCATTTAGCTCGTGTGAAGGGGGGAAGGTCACCACCTGCCTCTTTTCCCCATACATATGAACCCTCTTGTCAGGGACTGGGGTTTCCTCTGTGATGTGCAACACATCCTTAATTGCTATAATCATATAACGGATGGATTTAGCCAATTCAGGCTGTAACTTTGCATCATCGTAATCGACACTGGAGTCAGAATCCATGTCGGTATCTGTGTCAACAATTTGGGATAGTGGGCGCTTCTGAGACCCTGACGGCCTCTGTTACATAGGATCAGGCACGGGCTGAGACCCTGACTGTCCTAAGGCTTCAGCTTTATCCAACCTTTTATGCAAGGAATTAACATTATCATTTAAAACCTTCCACATATCCATCCAATCAGGTGTCGGCGCCGTCGGCGGAGACACCACATTCATTTGCTCCTGCTCTGTTTCCACATAGCCTTCCTCGTCAAACATGTCGACACAAGCGTACCGACACACCACACACACAGGGAATGCTCTTTTTGAAGACAGTTCCCCCACAAGGCCCTTTGGAGAGACAGAGAGAGAGTATGCCAGCACACACCCCAGCGCTATATAACCCAGGAATAACACAGTAACTTAATGTTAACCCAGTAGCCGCTGTTATAATGATTTTTGCACCTAATTATGTACCCCCCCTCTCTTTTTACCCTCTTCTACCGTGTATTTGCAGGGAAGAGCCTGGGGAGCTTCCTCTCAGCGGAGCTGTGGAGAAACAATGGCGCTGGTGAGTGCTGAGGAAGAAGCCCCGCCCCCTCAGCGGCGGGCTTCTGTCCCGCTTTAATGTACAATATTTTGGCGGGGGCTCATACATATATACAGTGCCCAACTGTATATATGCAAAACTTTTGCCAAGAGGTCCTAATTGCTGCCCAGGGCGCCCCCCCCTGCGCCCTGCACCCTTACAGTGACCGGAGTATGTGGGTGTAGTGTGGGAGCAATGGCGCACAGCTGCAGTGCTGTGCGCTACCTCAGTGAAGACTGGAGTCTTCTGCCGCCGATTTCGAAGTCTTCTTGCTTCTTATGCTCACCCGGCTTCTGTCTTCCGGCTCTGCGAGGGGGACGGCGGCGCGGCTCTGGGATCGGACGACGAGGGTGAGATCCTGTGTACGATCCCTCTGGAGCTAATGGTGTCCAGTAGCCTAAGAAGCAGGACCTATCTTCAGAGAGTAGGGCTGCTTCTCTCCCCTCAGTCCCACGATGCAGGGAGTCTGTTGCCAGCAGAGCTCCCTGAAAATAAAAAACCTAACAAAATACTTTCTTACAGCAAGTTCAGGAGAGCTCACTGAACAGCACCCAGCTCGTCCGGGCACAGATTCAAACTGAGGTCTGGAGGAGGGACATAGAGGGAGGAGCTAGAGCACACCAGAATCTAAATTCTTTCTTAAAGTGCCCATGTCTCCTGCGGAGACCGTCTATTCCCCATGGTCCTTACGGAGTCCCCAGTATCCACTAGGACGTTAGAGAAACTGGAGAGAGATAAAGTATCAACCAGTCAGCTACTCTCTTCCTTGTTACAGGCTGTGTTTGAAAAAGGACAGGAGCTGATTGGCTGGTACTTTATCTCTCTCCACGGCTTCGTACATCTCCCCCTTAGTGTGGTAATGTCCGCCATAGAGTTGTGATCTGCGAACCTTAATCCTAATATCTGTACTCAGCGCTATTATTCTGTGTCACATGTATTCCATAACGGCTCTTCTGCATATTTTACAAATATTTCTTCTCTCCATTTACAGCTGTTTGCAGTGTTATAAATAAACTATAATAAGATTCCTGATAATTGTGTCATGACAGTGAGTGATACTAGCTGGTGTGTAAACAGATTGTCTGTTGTAATACAATTCTACTGCATGCTACATGTGCAAATAGTACCCTCCGATGTATTACATGGATACAGCATCAGTGCTCCATGTCTGGCAGATAATATTTTGTTACTACCTGTAGCGCGGCAGAGCTGATTTCTGATGCCGCCGAGGTGATGGATGATTTTGGCGCAGGGAGGAAAAAACAGGAGCGTCGCAACATGTTGCATGAAAATGCTTTATCTCACTACCATGTGCGCACCCCTTCTCCAAATCTTACTCCCAGCCATATTCCCAAGAGGACGGCCAAGCAAAGCGACAGCTCAACGGCCAATATTCAGGAAAGAAAATGCAACGCTCCTTTCTCTATCTGCTTTGTTATACCAAACTATTAGATGTCCCTAATCAGGGGACAGCACACCATTCCAAAGACCTCTGGCCCCATGCTTTAGTAACCTTGGGGCTAATTCCTGAGTTTGGAGCAAAGCGATTAAGAGCAAGAAACTTTACAGATGTAGCCTCTTTCATTGCACCCGCGAACAGTGATAAATGCAACTAGCTTGCTGTGGTTAGCGTGCCCGGCGGCGGGCACGTGTGAATAGTCGCACCCACGATCCATGGAAATACATTGGGGGTAATTCAGACCTGATTGTAGCAGCACATTTGTTAGCAGTTGGGCAAAACCGTGTGCATAGCCAGATTAAGGGGGGGCCGCAGGGGATACTGTACCCTGGCCCCCCCTCTGTCAGGGGGCCCCCCAGCTGGAGCACACCAACATCATTAGCTCTGTCTCGTTTGTGACAGCAGAACCAAGTAGTCCTCCTGAGTCCTGTCCCAGTGTGTAAGTAGTATAGAGGCTGCTGCTATTCTTGCATGTGACAAGATAAATTATAGATTTTATTTTTCTAAGTTTGTTTAAGTTGTCTTTGTTCCACTAAAAGAAAACCTTACAAAATAGGTGTCTCTCAATTAGGTGGAACTATAAACCGTACCCAGGCATTATTAAACTATTAGTTTAAATCTAATATACACCATTGGTTTAAACGATGAGAGCGGCTACATTTGTATATATGGAACAAACCATGTTGCACTGCAGGGGATGCAAATAAATGTACTATGTTTGCATGCAGGGTAAATACTGGCTGCTTTTGCATGCAGCCAACAAATACTGGGCAACAAAGAAAGATAAAGTGGAAACGTTGCCCAAAGCAACCAGTTAGATTCTAGCTATGATTTTTTTTAGCACAGTCTTTGAAATAACAGTTATACGCTGATTGTTTGATTTGGGCAACTTCACTTGATCTCTCTCCATGGCTTGATACATCTCACTGAAAATGTGAATATAAAGAGAAGATAGAATTATAACCAGCCTCTATTATAATGAGCTGAGGTGAGCTTGTCTGGCTGTTTTAGAGCTGGGTTTGGCTTGACGTCGCTGCCATTGTATCTGTAGTCTCAGGTCAGCAGCTTCTGCAGTGAAGTGTGAAGAGACCGCTCCTTACTCCACCCGAGACAGCAGAGGTGACCAGATCAGCACTTTAATCCAGCACATTCAGAGACACAAAACAAGGCTTTCTAGTAAGGCTGACAGACGGACATTGTGCAACGAAGGCGTGTTTCAGGAATCCTTCCCCTCCGTGTGTGACATCGCCAAGTGTGACACATCATCATCTGCTCCACAGCACAAGGGAGGCTTTCATCCCATTACATTGTGGGCAGACATGCTGATGTGCAGCTATTACCTGCCAGGCATGGCTATTCCCAATCCAATAGAAAGACGCGTTTTACACTTTGATGGAGAAACGCGTTTCCAGGTACACGTTGAGTAATGCAATGAAACACGTCAAATAGTCCCCTGTAAAAGTCAGTCCCTGTGCCCACTGATCTGTGAAAAGAAAAATAAGTACATAAAAACAACAGACAACATATACCTCTACACGAATCCTCACCCAGCTCCATCATTAGACAGCTAGGCTTATGTCCACCAGCATCACAGGTGAAGTATTTAGGTGCCCTCTTTCCATAGGCTTACCAGACATATTCTGAAAGCTTCAGGCTGTCAACTCTCAAAACATAAGTGGTAGTTTTGGCAGGTGAGCTATTTTGTTCCTATGCACTCTGTCATCATCATCATCAACAACAGAAACCCTCCCTCCCCATATAGCATTGGTGCAAAATATGTTGGATGAAGAAATAAAAAAAAAAGTCAAAATATATTGCACCCTATATTTTGTTTTAAATATAGTGACCCCGGTATGCAGTCAAATGGTCAATATTCACAATGTTGACAACTTTGTTCAGAAAATCAACATGTTCATGATATCAACATGCAACATTATGCGTGTTTGGTTAACATTATGCAAGTTGGGTTAGGGTTAGGCTGCGGCTAGAGTTATGCTGCCACCTACAGTATAATCTTCATAATGAATATTTTTGCCCTTTTCTATGTAAATACTAATAAATATTATTGCCACCTATTACATAATACATAAACATTGGGCATCCTCATTATTTTAAATAAATATTGTGCCTCCTTTGCATTTTAAATACATAATATTATACCATCCTTAACATTAATGTACTAATCTGCTCCTCCTCGTAATTATCATTCTCCTCATCGTCCTCATTCTCATCCTCTTTCTTCTTCTTTATGGTACCGCAAGGATTTCAAAGCACCTATCAAAGTACATAATAAACAAAACAAGAAAACAATGACAGTACAAGACAATGTAGGACAAATACACGGTATGTTAACATTGCTACATCAGGGGGCAGGACACTGAAATAATCATCAGGGTGGCAGAAACTGAGGGTTAGGTGCTGTTATATGGAGTAGAAAATAGTCTAAAGGTGCCCACACATGGATACAGATAAGAACCACTTGGCCCATCTAGTCTGCCCTAGACACATGTACATGCACTCACTTGGGTTCATTTTTGTTGGCAGCCAAATTACATAGCAGTATATTTTTGAATTGTTGGGGAAACCGGAGCAGCTGGTTGTAGAATCAAACCCATGATCTCAGTGCTGTGAGGCAGTAATGCTAACCATATCTATCTATCTATCTATCTATCTATCTATCTATCTATCTATCTATCTATCTATCTATCTATCTATCTATCTAGTCTATGGTCTACATGCAATAATAAAAAAATGTAAAATGATAGTTTGATACAGCATCATCATCGTTCATTATATTGGTTTTGTAATTGCCAGATTATGATGGGGGAGTGTGGGGGGATAGACTAAGCCTGGGAAAGAGATAAAGAGAAAAACGAGCAACGTGAGCCCTATTTTGACAACAGAGATTTCACAGTTGGGGCATATTCTTACTGAAAGGGGTTCTGTGACCAGAGCAAAGGAGAGGGGATGTGTACCACTGATGGTTCCCAATGGGGGAGAGGTCAACTGACGCAGTCACAGAGGGTGAGCAGTCTAGGGCCAGAATGCTATCAAGAAACTTAACAAAAAGCCAGAGAACCCCAAATATGACCAAGATATGGGGCTGAATGTTTTTTCAGCATCGTGTGCCAAAATAAGTGAGGCACAGCTTGTTTATGGATGGAATGGATAAGTTTGAAGGCTCACCAAATGATACGGGCCAGCACGGAGCGCGAACCAAAAGATGCTCCCTATAGAAATGTGTCATAGAAATTCCTAAGTTGAGGATAAAGTTTCTTCAAAAACTTTTTTAGTATTGATCCTGGAAGCCATTGGGGACAGGGGGCAGAGAAAGACTGAAGAGATTGTAGGGCAGCTACTGCTCCAACACTTTCATAACTTCTATAATGTTTTATAATAAGAAAATGTCCTGTAGTTTATATATTAATCATGTATCTATACATTTATCTATCATATATCTCATATCTATTTATTGGGCTACAGCTGGGTTGGCGCAATACAGGCGGAGAAATACAGGCAGGTACTTATTCATCATGCAATACCATCAGGGAGGCATCTGAGTGGCTCCAAATTTATTCTTCAGCAGGACAATAACCCCAAACATACAGCCAATGCCATTAATAACTATCTTCAGCGTAAAGAAGAACAAGGAGTCCTGGAAGTGATGATATAGCACCCACAGGGCCCTGATCTCAACATCATTGAGGTTGTCTGGGATTACATGAAGAGACAGAAGGATCTGAGCAAGCTTACATCCATAGAAGATCTGTGGTTAGTTCTCCAAGATGTTTGGAACAACCTCCCTGCCGAGTTCCTTCAAAAACTGTGTGCAAGTGTACCTAGAAGAATTCGTGCTGTTCTGATGGCAAAGAGTGGTCACACAATATATTGATTTGATTTCTCTTCTGTTCATTCACTTTGCATTTTGTTAATTGATAAAAAGAAACTATTAACACTTCTATTTTTGAAAGCATTCTTACTTTGAAGCATTTTTTCCACACCTGCCTAAAACTTTTGCACAGTACTTTATTATTTATTAACAGTTTCTTATAAAGCACAGCAAATTCCGTTGCGCTTTACAATTGGAATTTTGGAATTGGAATATATACATTCATTTATATGAATGTATATATTTCTCTCTCTCCATATCTGTCTTTCCTCATGTATTTATGGTATGTACTAAAAAAAAACCTATATATTTATTCTATGGGACATGTATTATGTTGGTCATGGGCCAGTTAAACTCTATCGCCTTTTGTCACTGCAAAATCTACTGTATAAAAGAATGTCACATTTCAGCTGAGATTGTATTCCAGTATTGTGAAAGATCGGAGGAAGACAGATCAGCTTTAACACCTCTTCATGTCCTACAGTAACTGGAACACTGTGAGAAGATACTGGTTTTGGGATTATTCTGCAGATTTAACATCATGGATAACAGAGAGGTCTGGATACTCGGTTGGCTGACTCTTCATTCTGTTTTATTTTATGGTATGTTGTTAGTTTTTGCTATAGCTATATATTAAATATAGTTTATGTAAGCATGAACAAGAAAGGTTTTCAAAATATGGGACATCTTAGTGTTGCATCATTCACGCTAACATAATAATATATATATATATATATATATATATATATATACTACTTTTGTATCCTACGCAGGTGTAGGAAAAAAGGCACTCTCCAGTTAACGAATCTTCATATAGTTTATTGCATGCTTGATTATATATATAGCCAACGTTTCGATTCTCACCTAAATCTTTTTCAAAGCATGTTAGACATGTGTACAGTACTAGAGTCAAATATGGTCGGTGGATCCCAAGATACCAATGGTGAGACTATGGTATTCCTATAAAAGAGGGGCTGCGTTCTGATAAAGAAGTGGACACCTAGTTCCTGTGAATTGAATAACGAGTGAATGATACTGACCGGTCAATGCTAATTGTGTGTAAGACTTAAATTTTTTGCAAACAGCTCAGGTGTAAAACAAGTGCATCATAGTCAAATATAAATAATCTTGAGTTATGAGTGGAAAAAAAACCCTTAAAGGGATCCTATGAAAAGACTAATTAATAATATGTTTAATAGAGAACTAATATCAAAATTAAATTTGAATGTAATTGAAAATTATATTTTAAAGTATTAAAATGAAAAGACATTTTCTCAAATGTTCGTAAATGTGTTTAAAAACAAGAAATAATACATGCAAAAAGTTTGTTTTACAAATTAACCTAATGCAATTCCTAAATAAGTAAATACGAATACAACAAGTTCCACTTTTATATAATAAAGTGTTTAAATTACTATGATACATAATTGAAAAAAAAATAAAAATCAATCAGCCAACCCACATTCTGAAAAGCTATGTTAAATCTAAAATCTGCCTTTGGCAAAAAAAAAAAAACCAACAACAAAAAAAATTCCATCAACTCAATACATTAAATTGATCCAAACAATCCTCTCTTAGAAAAATCAAACAAAACCGCAATCCATTTGAAAATATTATTTACTTTTAAATATGAAAAAATCTATTGATACTTTAGATATGAGATGTAAGGGTTGCATATGTCAAATTGATAGATGTGTGTAAACATACATGTATGATAGATAGATCAAAAGCGAGTTACAAATGATTCTTACTTGAGATATACTGTACATTTTTTTTCCTCTTTGCAAACTTTTGATATTTTATTTTATAAAGACTTTGGTCAATCTTATTATCCCTTAAATAACTATTTTGAGTCTAGTGGCCATAGATATTAGTTAATAAGTTTTGATAAATCTTCATCAGATGTTTCTGCTAGAAATTTATCCCATTTTATACAGGTTAGTTGGGGAGTTTCAGAGTCATAATGATTAAGATGAAATTGCTATTTTTGAAATGCATTATTTAAGAGTAATTTTTTAAATTCAGTTTAACGTATTACATTTTTTTTTTACCATAGTAAACCGATGTGAACAAAAGGAGGTGATTTTAATGATATTTTACGGTTAGCTTTGTCTAATGTTATCTTTTTTTTTATGTCAAATATTTCACTACACACAACACAGGGGTGAGTATCTACTGCGCCCACAGACAGCTGCGGTGAAGGCGTACAAGGAGATGTCACTCTCTCTCCAAAAAGAACAATCACAAACAATACAGTGGTGCTCCTTCTACTGCGCTATCCGCCAGTTTAAGATTTTAAGTTAATGGTCATTTTTCGCAACTATAATGAAGTCCCAAACACGAGGAGGGATAGCTTCCAACAGTTCAAATAGTTCAAGCAGAGTGGTATATTATAGTCTATATGGATGGTAATTGATAGATGTAGGTCGTATGTGGGTACGCACCGTACTTACATGTGCAGTGTGCACGAACTGTTCATAAAGGTATCTTTCTCCTCCTTACGTGTCGTGGGTTCCCTTGCTCTTCTTTCCTTTTTTTTTCCTCCAATCGCCGCTCATAAAACAGAGAAGGGCAGAAGGGGGGGTGCAAAAAAACAAACCCAGATGGTGTAATACGTTCAATGTACAATAGTCAGGATGATGTATGTGCAACTAAGAAATCGGTATTATATCAGGAACATACCCAACTTACATCAAAATAAGCGGGTTGCTCATATAAAGGTATCTTTTAAAAAGTACTGATGAGAAAAGAGGGTCATGCGTACCCCAGACTCACGTTCTGCAAATATCGCACAGGCACATCAAGGTTTCTTTAGTGGATTATTCCCTGTTCACCCCTTTCCGTGTTGTTACCAAGGCCACAAGATGTTCGAACCCTCATAAAAGAGAAAAGTGAAGGGGTATATAGACCCCAATAGTGTAATACGTTCGATATATGGCTACCAGAAAGGTGTGCAGGAAATTAGGAGGTGATACAAGATCTGGGACGTATCAAACTTACATAGACATAAGACAAGATAATCTTATAAAGGTATCTTTCAAAAGTATTGGTAGTGTGGGGGTGATGCGTACCCCGAACTCACGTTCTACAGATGTTGTGCAGACACGTCACAGTTTCTTTAATGGATCCCTTCCTTTTTCCTCTTCTATACTGTCGCTGAGGCCACAGGATACACAAACCCTCACAAAGGAGAAGGTTTCATGATAATGTGTCCATTTATTGTAAATAATTTTTTTTTATATTTTTTGTTTTTAAAAAGGTCCTCATAAAATTATCAAGATTATCAAGATATCAGATGTATAATATGTGTCCACACACCTTGACAAAGACTGTTTAGTTGAAACGCGTTGGTGGTAAAGGAGGAACACCCCAATATCCAGGAGAACAGCCGTTTGGAGCGTGGGAGTCCGGAGTTACCACACCCCAGGTCTGTGTTTGTTTTTTTTCTCTATAACTACCTTACAATATTGGGTTGTTATCCTCTGTTATGTACATGGTGACTCATATTATACATCTGATATCTTGATAATCTTGATAATTTTATGAGGACCTTTTAAAAAACAAAAAATATAGAATTTTTTTTTTATTTACAATAAATGGACACATTATCATGAAACCTTCTCCTTTGTGAGGGTTTGTGTATCCTGTGGCCTCAGCGACAGTATAGAAGAGGAAAAAGGAAGGGATCCATTAAAGAAACTGTGACATGTCTGCACAACATCTGTAGAACGTGAGTTCAGGGTACGCATCACCCCCACACTACCAATACTTTTGAAAGATACCTTTATAAGATTATCTTGTCTTATGTCTATGCAAGTTTGGTACGTCCCAGATCTTGTATCACCTCCTCATTTCCTGCACACCTTTCTGGTAGCCATATATCGAACGTATTACACTATTGGGGTCTATGTACACCTTCACTTTTCTCTTTTATGAGGGTTCGAACATCTTGTGGCCTTGGTAACAACACGGAAAGGGGTGAACAGGGAATAATCCACTAAAAAAACCTTGATGTGCCTGTGCGATATTTGCAGAACGTGAGTCTGGGGTACGCATGACCCTCTTTTCTCATCAGTACTTTTGAAAAGATACCTTTATATGAGCAACCCGCTTATTTTGATGTAAGTTGGGTATGTTCCTGATATAATACCGATTTCTTAGTTGCACATACATCATCCTGACTATTGTACATTGAACGTATTACACCATCTGGGTTTTTTTTTTTTGCACCCCCCCTTCTGCCCTTCTCTGTTTTATGAGCGGCGATTGGAGAGAAAAAAAAGGAAAGAAGAGCAAGGGAACCCACGACACGTAAGGAGGAGAAAGATACCTTTATGAACAGTTCGTGCACACTGCACATGTAAGTGTGGTGCGTACCCACATACGACCTACATCTATCAATTACCATCCATATAGACTATAATATACCACTCTGCTTGAACTATTTGAACTGTTGGAAGCTATCCCTCCTCGTGTTTGGGACTTCATTATAGTTGCGAAAAGTGACCATTAACTTAAAATCTTAAACTGGCGGATAGCGCAGTAGAAGGCGCACCACTGTATTGTGTTTGAAATATTTCACTACAATTTATGTACAGTATCTGTTGGTGTGAACTAAATCTCCAACAAAATTCTTGTACTTTTTTTTTATTGAGCTGACCAGGGCCCTCATTCCGAGTTGTTCGCTCGCTAGCTGATTTTAGCAGCATTGCACACGCTAGGCCTCCGCCCTCTGGGAGTGTGTCTTAGCTTAGCAGAATAGCGAACGAAAGATTAGCAGAACTGCTACTACATAATTCTTAGCAGTTTCTGAGTAGCTCCGGACCTACTCACAGATAGCGATCAGTTCAGTCAGTTTTGTTCCTGGTTTGATGTCACAAACACTCCCTGCGTTCGTCCAGCCACTCCCCCGTTTCTCCAGCCACTCCCACGTTTTTCCTTGGCACACCTGCGATTTTCCGCAAACGCCGTGAAAACGCTGAGTTGCCGCCCAGAAACACCCACTTTCTGTCAATCACACTACGAACACTTCAGCGTGGAAAAAAATGTTGTTCGCTCGTGAGTAAATCTACTAAGTTCTTAGTAAAATTACTAAGCGCATGGGCTCTGCGTACCATGCGCATGCGGATTTTCCACCTATTCGCTGCGTTGTGAAAATCGGCAACGAGCGAACAACTCGGAATGACCCCCCAAGTTAATAGTTGATAAGATTTGGACTCACAGATAAAACTGTGCAAAGGACACTCTAGAGGAAATTTATTAAAGGGAATATTTGCAATACAAACACTAGTTTTACTTTTTATGGGGTTTTTTCCTGGTGGTTTTAAAGCCACAGATTTACTAAAGCTTTATTTTTGAAGATTAACTTCCTGATTTTTTTAAAGAAAAATATAAACCACCAAATTTATCAATGATGTTTGCAAAACTGTTGGAAAACCCGCCATATAAATAAGATGTCTGTGACTACGTGTCCACCCTGACCAATCATGAAGAGGCACAGTAAACTTATTCTGAGGGCACTATTATGTTATTAATATGAGACCAAAAATGAATCCATACTTTTATTAAGAGAGCAATATTTTGTTTTCATTATATGAAGGGGAAAATATATATTGAATGTGTTTTGTGGAGACCAAAAAATATCCAGCGATTTTGACTAAACTACTGGAAATTTTCTTATTATAAAACATTATAGAAATTATGAAAGATTTGGAGTAGTAGCTTCCCTAAAATCTCTTCAATCTTTCTCTTCTCTCCGTCCCTGATGGCTTCCAGGATCAATACAATAAAATGGTTTTGAAGGAACTTTATCCTTATCTTAGGAACCTCTATGACACATCTCTATAGGGAACATCCTTTGATTTGTCCTCCATGCTGGCCAGAACTGTTCAGATTACCGTCCCATGTCCCTACTCAATGTAGATTTTAAATTTAACATGAAGACCTCAGTAAGCAGACTAGATCCTCTCCTCCTCTTGTTGATGTACTGAGAGGAAGCAGGATATATCCTGGTTCAACAGGCTCCAGATAACATTTGGTGAGCTTTCCACCTGATCCACTCCAACCATAAACAAAGCCATGTCTAACTTATTTTGGCACATGATGCTGAAAAAAACATTAAGCTGCACAACTTGGTCAAATTTGGAGTTCTCAGTCGATGGGCTTTATGTTAAGTTTGTTGATAGCATTCTGGCCCTAGACTGCTCACCCTCTGTGACTGTGTCAGTTGACTTCTCTCCTTTGGGAACTGTCTCTGACCTCTCTTTTGCTCTGGTCACAGGACCCCCTACAGTGAGAATATGCGCCAACCATGTGATCTCTGGTGTCAAGATAGGGCTCTCACGGTGCACATTAGTGCTCTATACCTTGATGGTAGCTCCTCACCATTACAGAGAGATAAACTACCAACCAGTAAGCTCCTAACAGTCATTTTTCAAACACATGGCAGTTAGGAGCTGACTGACTGGTACTTTATCTCTCTGCACTTAATCTTTTTGCAAGTCTTAGTACACTCACACCGCCCCCCCCCCCCCCCCCCCCCCCCCCCAATCATACTTTGGCAATTACATCACCAATATAATGAAGGGTGATGATGTTTTATCAAACTATCATCTTACAATTTATTTAGATAGATAGATAGATAGATAGATAGATAGATAGATAGATAGATAGATAGATAGATAGATAGATAGATAGGATATAACACAGATACATTTTTATTTTTTTATTTCTCCTTATATCACAGATATGGGTCCCGTGTATGGTCAAACAGTTCAAAGTTTGGATACCGCCACACCAGGAACTTCCACTGATTTATCACTGGCTGTATCTCCTACCATACTGGAAACCAGTAACACAACATCATCTGAGACTGATGTAACACATTCACTTATCAGGAAAATAGTGACTATGCCGAGTGACTCTAGTACCACTATGCAGAGTGACACAACTGACTCTAGCGCCACTATTCCAGGTGATTCTAGTATCACTATGAAGAGTGACATAAGTGACTCTATTACCACTATGCTGAGTGAGACAAGTGGCTCTAGTACCACTATGCCAAGTGACTCTAGTACCACTATGCTGACTGAGACAACTGACTATAGCACCACTATTCAGAGTGACACAAGTGACTCTAGTACCACTATGCCAAGTGACTCTAGTACCACTATGCTGACTGAGACAACTGACTCTAGTACCACTATGAAGAGTAACACATCTGACTCTAGTACCACTATGCCAAGTAACTCTAGTACCACTATACTGAGTGAGACATCTGACTCTAGTATCACTATGCCAAGTGACTCTAGTACCACTATGCTGAGTGAGACAACTGGATCTAGTACCACTATTCAGAGGGACACTACTGACTCTAGTACTACTATGAAGAGTGACAGAAGTGACTCTAGTACCACTATGAAGAGTGACACATCTGACTCTAGTACCACTATGCCAAGTGACTCTAGTACCACTATGCTGACTGAGACAACTGACTCTAGTACCACTATGAAGAGTAACACATCTGACTCTAGTACCACTATGCCAAGTAACTCTAGTACCACTATACTGAGTGAGACATCTGACTCTAGTATCACTATGCCAAGTGACTCTAGTACCACTATGCTGAGTGAGACAACTGGATCTAGTACCACTATTCAGAGGGACACTACTGACTCTAGTACTACTATGAAGAGTGACAGAAGTGACTCTAGTACCACTATGAAGAATGACACATCTGGCTCTAGTACCACTATGCTGAGAGACTCTAACACCACTATACTAAGTGAGACAACTAACTCTAGTATCACTATGCCAAGTGACTCTATTACCACTATACTGAGTGAGACAACTGTCTCTAGTACCACTATGCCGAGTGTCTCTAGTGCCGCTATGCTGAGTGACACATCTGACTCTAGTACCACTATGCCGAGTGACTCTAGTACCACTCTACGGTGGGAGACAACTGACTCTAGCACCACTATGCAGAGGGACACAAGTGACTCTGGTACCACTATGTCGAGTGACAAAACTGACACTAGTAACACTATGCTGAGTAACACAACTGACACTAGTGCCTCTATGCCGAGTGTCTCTAGTGCCACTATGCTGAGTAAGACACCTGACTCTAGTACCACTATGCCAAGTGACTCTAGTACCACTATGAAGAGTGACACAAGTGGCTCTAGTACCACTATGCCAAGTGACTCTAGTACCACTATGCTGACTGAGACAACTGACTCTAGTACCACTATGAAGAGTAACACATCTGACTCTAGTACCACTATGCCAAGTAACTCTAGTACCACTATACTGAGTGAGACATCTGACTCTAGTATCACTATGCCAAGTGACTCTAGTACCACTATGCTGAGTGAGACAACTGGATCTAGTACCACTATTCAGAGGGACACTACTGACTCTAGTACTACTATGAAGAGTGACAGAAGTGACTCTAGTACCACTATGAAGAGTGACACATCTGACTCTAGTACCACTATGCCAAGTGACTCTAGTACCACTATGCTGACTGAGACAACTGACTCTAGTACCACTATGAAGAGTAACACATCTGACTCTAGTACCACTATGCCAAGTAACTCTAGTACCACTATACTGAGTGAGACATCTGACTCTAGTATCACTATGCCAAGTGACTCTAGTACCACTATGCTGAGTGAGACAACTGGATCTAGTACCACTATTCAGAGGGACACTACTGACTCTAGTACTACTATGAAGAGTGACAGAAGTGACTCTAGTACCACTATGAAGAATGACACATCTGGCTCTAGTACCACTATGCTGAGAGACTCTAACACCACTATACTAAGTGAGACAACTAACTCTAGTATCACTATGCCAAGTGACTCTATTACCACTATACTGAGTGAGACAACTGTCTCTAGTACCACTATGCCGAGTGTCTCTAGTGCCGCTATGCTGAGTGACACATCTGACTCTAGTACCACTATGCCGAGTGACTCTAGTACCACTCTACGGTGGGAGACAACTGACTCTAGCACCACTATGCAGAGGGACACAAGTGACTCTGGTACCACTATGTCGAGTGACAAAACTGACACTAGTAACACTATGCTGAGTAACACAACTGACACTAGTGCCTCTATGCCGAGTGTCTCTAGTGCCACTATGCTGAGTAAGACACCTGACTCTAGTACCACTATGCCAAGTGACTCTAGTACCACTATGAAGAGTGAGACAACTGACTCTAGTACCACTATGCCAAGTGACTCTAGTACCACTATACTGAGTGAGACAACTGACTTTAGTACCACTATGCCAAGTGACTCTAGTACCACTATGAAGAGTGAAACAAGTGACTCTAGTACCACTATGCCGAGTGACACAAGTGACTCTAGTACCACTATGAAGAGTGACACATCTGACTCTAGTACCACTAGGCCAATTGACTCTAGTACCACTATGAAGAGTGACACATCTGACTCTAGTGCCACTATGAAGAGTGACACATCTGACTCTAGTACCACTATGCTGAGTGACTCTAGTACCACTATGACGAGTGAGACAACTAACTCTAGTATCACTATGCCAAGTGACTCTATAATCACTATACTGAGTGAGACAACTGTCTCTAGTACCACTATGCCGAGTGTCTTTAGTACCACTATGAAGAGTGAGACAACTGACTCTAGTACCACTATGCCAAGTGACTCTAGTACCACTATGAAGAGTGAAACAAGTGACTCTAGTATTACTATGAAGAGTGACACATCTGACTCTAGTACCATTATGAAGAGTGACACATCTGACTCTAGTACCACTATGCTGAGTGACACAAGTGACTTTAGTACCACTATGAAGATTGACACATCTGACTCTAGTACCACTATGCCAAGTGACTCTAGTACCACTATGCTGAGTGAGACAACTGACTCTAGTACCACTATGCCAAGTGACTCTAGTACCACTATGAAGATTGACACATCTGACTCTAGTACCACTATGCTGAGAGACTCTAACACCACTATACTAAGTGAGACAACTAACTCTAGTATCACTATGCCAAGTGACTCTATTACCACTATACTGAGTGAGACAACTGTCTCTAGCACCACTATGCCGAGTGTCTCTAGTGCCGCTATGCTGAGTGAGACAACTGACTCTAGTACCACTATGCCAAGTGACTCTAGTACTATTATGCTGAGTGACACATCTGACTCTAGTACCACTATACGGTGGGAGACAACTGACTCTAGCACCACTATGCAGAGGGACACAAGTGACTCTGGTACCACTATGTCGAGTGACAAAACTGACACTAGTAACACTATGCTGAGTAACACAACTGACACTAGTGCCACTATGCCGAGTGTCTCTAGTACCACTATGCTGAGTAAGACAACTGACTTTAGTACGACTATGCCAAGTGACTCTAGTACCACTATGAAGAGTGAGACAACTGACTCTAGTACCACTATGAAGAGTGACACATCTGACTCTAGTACCACTATGCCGATTGACTCTAGTACCACTATACGGTGGGAGACAACTGACTCTAGCACCACCATGCAGAGCGACACAAGTGACTCTGGTACCACTATGTCGAGTGACAAAACTGACACTAGTACCACTATGCTGAGTGATACAACTGACACTATTGCCATTATGCCAAGTGACTCTAGTACCAATATGCTGAGTAAGACAACTAACTCTAGTACCACTATGCCAAGTGACTCTATTACCACCATACTGAGTGAGACAACTGACTCTAGTACCACTATGCCGAGTGTCTCTAGTGCCGCTATGCTGCGTGAGACAACTGACTCTAGCACCACTATGCCGAGTGTCTCTAGTGCCACTATGCTGAGTGAGACAACTGACTCTACCACCACTATGCCAAGTGACTCTAGTACCACAATGAAAAGTGAGACAACTGACTCTAGTACCACTATGCCAAGTGACTCTAGTACCACTATACTGAGTGAGACAACTGACTCTAGTACCACTATGCCAAGTGACTCTAGTACCACTATGAAGAGTGAAACAAGTGACTCTAGTACCACTATGAAGAGTGGCACATCAGACTCTAGTACCACTATGCCGAGTGACACAAGTGACTCTAGTACCACTATGCCAAGTGACTCTAGTACCACTATGAAGAGTGAAACAAGTGACTCTAGTACCACTATGAAGAGTGGCACATCAGACTCTAGTACCACTATGCCGAGTGACACAAGTGACTCTAGTACGACTATGAAGAGTGACACATCTGACTCTAGTACCACTATGCCAAGTGACTCTAGTACCACTATGAAGAGTGAAACAAGTGACTCTAGTACCACTATGAAGAGTGGCACATCAGACTCTAGTACCACTATGCCGAGTGACACAAGTGACTCTAGTACCACTATGAAGAGTGACACATCTGACTCTAGTACCACTATGCCAAGTGACTCTAGTACCACTATACTGAGTGAGACAACTGACTTTAGTACCACTATGCCAAGTGACTCTAGTATCACTATGAAGAGTGAAACAAGTGACTCTAGTACCACTATGCTGAGTGACACAAGTGATTCTAGTACCACTATGAAGAGTGACACATCTGACTCTAGTACCACTATGGAGAGTGACATATCTGACTCTAGTACCACTATGCCGAGTGACTCTAGTACCACTATGAAGAGTGCAACAAGTGACTCTAGTACCACTATGAAGAGTAACACGTCCGACTCTAGTACCACTATGCCGAGTGACTCTAGTACCACTGTGCTGTGGAAGACAACTGACTCTAGTACCACAATGCTGAGTGACACATCTGACTCTAGTACCACTATGCCAAGTGACACTAGTACAACTATGAAGAGTGACACATCTGACTCTAGTACCACTGTGAAGAGTGACACATCTGATTCTAGTACCACTATGAAGAGTGACACATCTGATTCTAGTACCACTATGAAGAGTGACACATCTGACTCTAGTACCACTATGCCGAGTGAGACATATGACTCTAGTACCACTATACTGTGGAAGACAACTGACTCTAGCACCACTATGCCGAGTGACTCTAGTATTGTAGCTCCAGGTTACAGCAATAACTCCAGCAATGTTATTTTATCTGATACAACTAGCAATACACAAACCCAGCCTAATACACATGACACTATGACACATGACACATTAACTATCGCTACCACTATTCTGGCACCTGAGAAAGATACCTCTAGCAATACACTGACACCGATGACAGCCAATACCTCTTCTCTAACTTTGAATATGACTAATGTTTCTGACATCAGTAGTGCTGTTACTCCCATCACATCAACAGTGACACAATTATCTCTGTGGAACCTGATACAACAGATAATACAAATAGCTGCTGGCAAGACATCTTCCCTGTCCACTACAGCACCCGCCAACAATACCCCTAGTGCCTCATTGGCTTCTGTCAGCGATACAACAGCTGAAACCTGGACCAGTGTACTATCTGCTACTACACCAGAAACCGGAACCAGTGTATTATCTGCTACTACACCAGAAACCGGAACCAGTGTATTATCTGCTACTACACCAGAAACCGGAACCAGTGTATTATCTGCTACTACACCAGAAACCGGAACCAGTGTACTATCTGATACTACAACTGAAACTGGAACCAGTGTACTATCTGCTACTATGGCTGAAACCGGAACCAGTGTACTATCTAATACTACAACTGAAACCGGGACAAGTGTACTATCTGCTACTACACCTGAAACCGGAACCAGGGTACTATCTGCTACTACAGCTGAATCCGGAACCAGTGTACTATCTGCTACTACACCAGAAACCGGAACTAGTGTATTATCTGCTACTACACCAGAAACCGGAACCAGTGTACTATCTGATACTACAACAGAAACCAGAACCAGTGTACTATCTGATACTACAACTGAAACTGGAACCAGTGTACTATCTGCTACTATGGCTGAAACCGGAACCAGTGTACTATCTGCTATTACACCTGAAACTGGAACCAGTGTACTATCTGCTACTATGGCTGAAACCGGAACCAGTGTACTCTCTGCTACTACACCTGAAACCGGAACCAGTGTACTATCTGCTACTACACCTGAAACCGGAACCAGTGTACTATCTGCTACTACACCTGAAACCGGAACCAGTGTACTATCTGATACTACAACAGAAACCAGAACCAGTGTACTATCTGATACTACAACTGAAACTGGAACCAGTGTACTATCTGCTACTATGGCTGAAACCGGAACCAGTGTACTATCTGCTATTACACCTGAAACTGGAACCAGTGTACTATCTGCTACTATGGCTGAAACCGGAACCAGTGTACTCTCTGCTACTACACCTGAAACCGGAACCAGTGTACTATCTGCTACTACACCTGAAACCGGAACCAGTGTACTATCTGCTACTACACCTGAAACCGGAACCAGTGTACTATCTGCTACTACAGCTGAAGCTGGATCCAGTGTACTATCTACTACTATGGCTGAAACCGGAGCCAGTGTACTATCTGCTACTACACCTGAAACCATAACCAGTGTACTATCTGCTACTACAGCTGAAACCGGGACCAGTGTAATATCTGCTACTACACCTGAAACTGGAACCAGTGTACTATCTGCTACTGCACCTGAAACTGGAACCAGTGTAATATCTGCTACTACACCTGAAACCGGAACCAGTGTACTATCTGCTACTACGGCTGAAACCGGAACCAGTGTGCTATCTGCTACTACACCTGAAACTGGAACCAGTGTACTATCTGCTACTGCACCTGAAACTGGAACCAGTGTAATATCTGCTACTACACCTGAAACCGGAACCAGTGTATTATCTGCTACTACAGCTGAAACCGGGACCAGTGTAATATCTGCTACTACACCTGAAACCGGAACCAGTGTATTATCTGCTACTGCACCTGAAACCGGAACCAGTGTACTGTCTGCTATTACACCTGAAACCGGAACTAGTGTACTATCTGCTACAACGGCTGAAACCGGGACCGGTGTACTTTCTGATACTACAACTGAAACTGGAACCAGTGTACTATCTGCTACTACTACACCTGAAACCGGAACCAGTGTACTATCTGCTACTACACCTGAAACCGGAACCAATGTACTGTCTGCTACTACGGCTGAAACCGGGACCAGTGTACTATCTGCTACTACACCTGAAACCGGAACTAGTGTACTATCTGCTACAACGGCTGAAACCGGGACCAGTGTAATATCTGCTACTACACCTGAAACCGGAATCAGTGTGCTGTCTGCTACTACACCTGAAACCGGAACCAGTGGACTATCTGCTACTACGGCTGAAACCGGAACCAGTGTACTATCTGCTACCACGGCTGAAACCGGGACCAGTGTACTATCTACTACTATGGCTGAAACTGGAATCAGTGTACTATCTGCTACTATGGCTGAAACCGGGACCAGTGTACTATCTGCTACAACGGCTGAAACCGGAGCCAGTGTACTATCTGCTACAATGGCTGAAACCGGGACCAGTGTACTATCTGCTACAACGGCTGAAACCAGAACCAGTGTACTATCTGCTACTACAGCTGAAACCGGTACCAGTGTACTATCTGCTACAACGGCTGAAACCAGAACCAGTGTACTATCTGCTACTACAGCTGAAACCGGTACCAGTATACTATCTGCTACTACGGCTGAAACCGGAACCAGTGTACTATCTGCTACTACGGTTGAAACCGGAACCAGTGTACTATCTGCTACTACAGCTGAAACCGGGACCAGTGTACTATCTGCTACAACGGCTGAAACCAGAACCAGTGTACCATCTGCTACTACAGCTGAAACCGGAACCAGTGTACTATCTGCTACTACGGCTGAAGCCGGAACCAGTGTACAATCTGCTACTATGGCTGAAACCGGAGTCAGTGTACTATCTGCTACTACGGCTGAAGCCGGATCCAGTGTACAATCTGCTACTATGGCTGAAACCGGGACCAGTGTACTATCTGCTACAACGGCTGAAACCAGAACCAGTGTACTATCTGCTACTGCAGCTGAAACCAGAAACAGTGTACTATATGCTACTATGGCTGAAACTGGAACCAGTTTACTATCTACTACAGCTGAAACCGGAACCAGTGTACTATCTGCTACTACGGCTGAAACCGGAACCAGTGTACTATCCGCTACTACAGCTGAAACCGGAACCAGTGTACTATCTGCTACTATGGCTGAAACCGGAACCAGTTTACTATCTACTACAGCTGAAACCGGAACCAGTGTACTATCTGCTACTACGGCTGAAACCGGAACCAGTGTACTATCCGCTACTACAGCTGAAACCGGAACCAGTGTATTATCTACTACAGCTGAAACCAGAACCAGTGTGCTATCTGCTACTACAGCTGAAAACGGAACCAGTGTGCTATCTGCTTCTACGGCTGAAACTGGAACCAGTGTACTATCTGCTACTACGGCTGAAACCGGAACCAGTGTATTATCTACTACAGCTGAAACCGGAACCAGTGTACTATCTGCTACTACAGCTGAAAATGGAACCAGTGTGCTATCTGCTTCTACGGCTGAAACTGGAACCAGTGTACTATCTGCTACTACGGCTGAAACCGGAACCAGTGTACTATCTAATACTACAACTGAAACCGGGACAAGTGTACTATCTGCTACTACACCTGAAACCGGAACCAGGGTACTATCTGCTACTACAGCTGAATCCGGAACCAGTGTACTATCTGCTACTACACCAGAAACCGGAACTAGTGTATTATCTGCTACTACACCAGAAACCGGAACCAGTGTACTATCTGATACTACAACAGAAACCAGAACCAGTGTACTATCTGATACTACAACTGAAACTGGAACCAGTGTACTATCTGCTACTATGGCTGAAACCGGAACCAGTGTACTATCTGCTATTACACCTGAAACTGGAACCAGTGTACTATCTGCTACTATGGCTGAAACCGGAACCAGTGTACTCTCTGCTACTACACCTGAAACCGGAACCAGTGTACTATCTGCTACTACACCTGAAACCGGAACCAGTGTACTATCTGCTACTACACCTGAAACCGGAACCAGTGTACTATCTGATACTACAACAGAAACCAGAACCAGTGTACTATCTGATACTACAACTGAAACTGGAACCAGTGTACTATCTGCTACTATGGCTGAAACCGGAACCAGTGTACTATCTGCTATTACACCTGAAACTGGAACCAGTGTACTATCTGCTACTATGGCTGAAACCGGAACCAGTGTACTCTCTGCTACTACACCTGAAACCGGAACCAGTGTACTATCTGCTACTACACCTGAAACCGGAACCAGTGTACTATCTGCTACTACACCTGAAACCGGAACCAGTGTACTATCTGCTACTACAGCTGAAGCTGGATCCAGTGTACTATCTACTACTATGGCTGAAACCGGAGCCAGTGTACTATCTGCTACTACACCTGAAACCATAACCAGTGTACTATCTGCTACTACAGCTGAAACCGGGACCAGTGTAATATCTGCTACTACACCTGAAACTGGAACCAGTGTACTATCTGCTACTGCACCTGAAACTGGAACCAGTGTAATATCTGCTACTACACCTGAAACCGGAACCAGTGTACTATCTGCTACTACGGCTGAAACCGGAACCAGTGTGCTATCTGCTACTACACCTGAAACTGGAACCAGTGTACTATCTGCTACTGCACCTGAAACTGGAACCAGTGTAATATCTGCTACTACACCTGAAACCGGAACCAGTGTATTATCTGCTACTACAGCTGAAACCGGGACCAGTGTAATATCTGCTACTACACCTGAAACCGGAACCAGTGTATTATCTGCTACTGCACCTGAAACCGGAACCAGTGTACTGTCTGCTATTACACCTGAAACCGGAACTAGTGTACTATCTGCTACAACGGCTGAAACCGGGACCGGTGTACTTTCTGATACTACAACTGAAACTGGAACCAGTGTACTATCTGCTACTACTACACCTGAAACCGGAACCAGTGTACTATCTGCTACTACACCTGAAACCGGAACCAATGTACTGTCTGCTACTACGGCTGAAACCGGGACCAGTGTACTATCTGCTACTACACCTGAAACCGGAACTAGTGTACTATCTGCTACAACGGCTGAAACCGGGACCAGTGTAATATCTGCTACTACACCTGAAACCGGAATCAGTGTGCTGTCTGCTACTACACCTGAAACCGGAACCAGTGGACTATCTGCTACTACGGCTGAAACCGGAACCAGTGTACTATCTGCTACCACGGCTGAAACCGGGACCAGTGTACTATCTACTACTATGGCTGAAACTGGAATCAGTGTACTATCTGCTACTATGGCTGAAACCGGGACCAGTGTACTATCTGCTACAACGGCTGAAACCGGAGCCAGTGTACTATCTGCTACAATGGCTGAAACCGGGACCAGTGTACTATCTGCTACAACGGCTGAAACCAGAACCAGTGTACTATCTGCTACTACAGCTGAAACCGGTACCAGTGTACTATCTGCTACAACGGCTGAAACCAGAACCAGTGTACTATCTGCTACTACAGCTGAAACCGGTACCAGTATACTATCTGCTACTACGGCTGAAACCGGAACCAGTGTACTATCTGCTACTACGGTTGAAACCGGAACCAGTGTACTATCTGCTACTACAGCTGAAACCGGGACCAGTGTACTATCTGCTACAACGGCTGAAACCAGAACCAGTGTACCATCTGCTACTACAGCTGAAACCGGAACCAGTGTACTATCTGCTACTACGGCTGAAGCCGGAACCAGTGTACAATCTGCTACTATGGCTGAAACCGGAGTCAGTGTACTATCTGCTACTACGGCTGAAGCCGGATCCAGTGTACAATCTGCTACTATGGCTGAAACCGGGACCAGTGTACTATCTGCTACAACGGCTGAAACCAGAACCAGTGTACTATCTGCTACTGCAGCTGAAACCAGAAACAGTGTACTATATGCTACTATGGCTGAAACTGGAACCAGTTTACCATCTACTACAGCTGAAACCGGAACCAGTGTACTATCTGCTACTACGGCTGAAACCGGAACCAGTGTACTATCCGCTACTACAGCTGAAACCGGAACCAGTGTACTATCTGCTACTATGGCTGAAACCGGAACCAGTTTACTATCTACTACAGCTGAAACCGGAACCAGTGTACTATCTGCTACTACGGCTGAAACCGGAACCAGTGTACTATCCGCTACTACAGCTGAAACCGGAACCAGTGTATTATCTACTACAGCTGAAACCAGAACCAGTGTGCTATCTGCCACTACAGCTGAAAACGGAACCAGTGTGCTATCTGCTTCTACGGCTGAAACTGGAACCAGTGTACTATCTGCTACTACGGCTGAAACCGGAACCAGTGTATTATCTACTACAGCTGAAACCGGAACCAGTGTACTATCTGCTACTACAGCTGAAAATGGAACCAGTGTGCTATCTGCTTCTACGGCTGAAACTGGAACCAGTGTACTATCTGCTACTACGGCTGAAACCGGAACCAGTGTACTATCTGCTACTACGGCTGAAACCGGAACCAGTGTGCTATCGGCTACTACAGCTGAAACCGGAACCAGTGTACTATCTGCTACTACGGCTGAAACTGGAATCAGTGTGCTATCTGCTACTACGGTTGAAACCGGAACCAGTGTACTATCTGCTACTACAGCTGAAACCGGAACCAGTGTGCTATCGGCTACTACAGCTGAAACCGGAACCAGTGTACTATCTGCTACTACACCTGAAACCGGAACCAGTGTACTATCTGCTACTACAGCTGAAGCTGGATCCAGTGTACTATCTACTACTATGGCTGAAACCGGAGCCAGTGTACTATCTGCTACTACACCTGAAACCATAACCAGTGTACTATCTGCTACTACAGCTGAAACCGGGACCAGTGTAATATCTGCTACTACACCTGAAACTGGAACCAGTGTACTATCTGCTACTGCACCTGAAACTGGAACCAGTGTAATATCTGCTACTACACCTGAAACCGGAACCAGTGTACTATCTGCTACTACGGCTGAAACCGGAACCAGTGTGCTATCTGCTACTACACCTGAAACTGGAACCAGTGTACTATCTGCTACTGCACCTGAAACTGGAACCAGTGTAATATCTGCTACTACACCTGAAACCGGAACCAGTGTATTATCTGCTACTACAGCTGAAACCGGGACCAGTGTAATATCTGCTACTACACCTGAAACCGGAACCAGTGTATTATCTGCTACTGCACCTGAAACCGGAACCAGTGTACTGTCTGCTATTACACCTGAAACCGGAACTAGTGTACTATCTGCTACAACGGCTGAAACCGGGACCGGTGTACTTTCTGATACTACAACTGAAACTGGAACCAGTGTACTATCTGCTACTACTACACCTGAAACCGGAACCAGTGTACTATCTGCTACTACACCTGAAACCGGAACCAATGTACTGTCTGCTACTACGGCTGAAACCGGGACCAGTGTACTATCTGCTACTACACCTGAAACCGGAACTAGTGTACTATCTGCTACAACGGCTGAAACCGGGACCAGTGTAATATCTGCTACTACACCTGAAACCGGAATCAGTGTGCTGTCTGCTACTACACCTGAAACCGGAACCAGTGGACTATCTGCTACTACGGCTGAAACCGGAACCAGTGTACTATCTGCTACCACGGCTGAAACCGGGACCAGTGTACTATCTACTACTATGGCTGAAACTGGAATCAGTGTACTATCTGCTACTATGGCTGAAACCGGGACCAGTGTACTATCTGCTACAACGGCTGAAACCGGAGCCAGTGTACTATCTGCTACAATGGCTGAAACCGGGACCAGTGTACTATCTGCTACAACGGCTGAAACCAGAACCAGTGTACTATCTGCTACTACAGCTGAAACCGGTACCAGTGTACTATCTGCTACAACGGCTGAAACCAGAACCAGTGTACTATCTGCTACTACAGCTGAAACCGGTACCAGTATACTATCTGCTACTACGGCTGAAACCGGAACCAGTGTACTATCTGCTACTACGGTTGAAACCGGAACCAGTGTACTATCTGCTACTACAGCTGAAACCGGGACCAGTGTACTATCTGCTACAACGGCTGAAACCAGAACCAGTGTACCATCTGCTACTACAGCTGAAACCGGAACCAGTGTACTATCTGCTACTACGGCTGAAGCCGGAACCAGTGTACAATCTGCTACTATGGCTGAAACCGGAGTCAGTGTACTATCTGCTACTACGGCTGAAGCCGGATCCAGTGTACAATCTGCTACTATGGCTGAAACCGGGACCAGTGTACTATCTGCTACAACGGCTGAAACCAGAACCAGTGTACTATCTGCTACTGCAGCTGAAACCAGAAACAGTGTACTATATGCTACTATGGCTGAAACTGGAACCAGTTTACCATCTACTACAGCTGAAACCGGAACCAGTGTACTATCTGCTACTACGGCTGAAACCGGAACCAGTGTACTATCCGCTACTACAGCTGAAACCGGAACCAGTGTACTATCTGCTACTATGGCTGAAACCGGAACCAGTTTACTATCTACTACAGCTGAAACCGGAACCAGTGTACTATCTGCTACTACGGCTGAAACCGGAACCAGTGTACTATCCGCTACTACAGCTGAAACCGGAACCAGTGTATTATCTACTACAGCTGAAACCAGAACCAGTGTGCTATCTGCCACTACAGCTGAAAACGGAACCAGTGTGCTATCTGCTTCTACGGCTGAAACTGGAACCAGTGTACTATCTGCTACTACGGCTGAAACCGGAACCAGTGTATTATCTACTACAGCTGAAACCGGAACCAGTGTACTATCTGCTACTACAGCTGAAAATGGAACCAGTGTGCTATCTGCTTCTACGGCTGAAACTGGAACCAGTGTACTATCTGCTACTACGGCTGAAACCGGAACCAGTGTACTATCTGCTACTACGGCTGAAACCGGAACCAGTGTGCTATCGGCTACTACAGCTGAAACCGGAACCAGTGTACTATCTGCTACTACGGCTGAAACTGGAATCAGTGTGCTATCTGCTACTACGGTTGAAACCGGAACCAGTGTACTATCTGCTACTACAGCTGAAACCGGAACCAGTGTGCTATCGGCTACTACAGCTGAAACCGGAACCAGTGTACTATCTGCTACTACGGCTGAAACTGGAATCAGTGTGCTATCTGCTACTACGGTTGAAACCGGAACCAGTGTGCTATCTGCTACTACGGCTGAAACTGGAACCAGTGTGCTATCTGCTACTACGGCTGAAACCAGAACCATTGTACTGTCTGCTACTACAGCTGAAACCGGAACCAGTGTACTGTCTGCTACTACAGCTGAAACTGGAACCAGTGTACTATCTGCTACTACAGCAGAAACCGGAGCCAGTGTACTATCTGCTACTACGGCTGAAACCGGAACAAGTGTATTATCTGCTACTACAGCAGAAACCGGAACCAGTGTGCTATCTGCTACTACGGCTGAAACCGGAACCAGTGTACTATCTGCTACTACAGCAGAAACCGGAGCCAGTGTACTATCTGCTACTATGGCTGAAACCGGAACGAGTGTACTATCTGCTACTACAACTGAAACTGGAACCAGTGTACTATCTGCTACTACAGCTAAAACCGGAACCAGTGTATTATCTGCTACTACAGCAGAAACCGGAACCAGTGTGCTATCTGCTACTACGGCTGAAACCGGAACCAGTGTACTATCTGCTACTACAGCAGAAACCGGAGCCAGTGTACTATCTGCTACTATGGCTGAAACCGGAACGAGTGTACTATCTGCTACTACAACTGAAACTGGAACCAGTGTACTATCTGCTACTACAGCTGAAACCGGAACCAGTGTACTATCTGCTACTACAGCTGAAACTGGAACCAGTGTACTATCTGCTACTACAGCTGAAAACGGAACCAGTGTACTATCTGCTACTACAGCTGAAATCGAAACCAGTGTAATATCTGCTACTATATCTGAAAACGGAACCAGTATACTATCTGCTACTGCGGCTGAAATAGGAACCAGTGTACTATCTGCTACTACAGCTGAAACCAGAACCAGTGTACTATCTGCTACTACGGCTGAAACCGGTACCAGTGTACTATCTGCTACTACAGCTGAAACCAGAACCAGTGTACTATCTGCTACTACGGCTGAAACCGGTACCAGTGTACTATCTGCTACTACGGCTGAAACCACAGCTATTCTGCCATTTACTGATCCAACTGAAATCATATCCAGTATGCCATCTGCTAACACAGGTCAAACCACAACCAGTGTACCCTCAGCTACCACAGCTGAAACTAGTATAATTGTACTATATGTTCCCCAAACCGAAACCTTACTCAGTGTACCATCTGTTACCATAGGACAAATGAGCACCAGTGTACCACCTACTACCACAGGACAACCCAGTACCAGTGCACCACCTACTACAACAGGACAACCCAGTACCAGTGTACCACCTACTACAACAGGACAAACCAGTAACAGTGTACCACTTACTCCAACAGGACAAACCAGTACCAGTGCACCACCTACTTCAACAGGACAACCCAGTACCAGTGCACCACCTACTACAACAGAACAAACCAGTAACAGTGTACCACCTACTTCAACAGGACAACCCAGTACCAGTGCACCACCTACTACAACAGAACAAACCAGTAACAGTGTACCACCTACTACCACAGGACAGACCAGTACCAGTGTACAACCTACTACCACAGGACAAACCAGTAACAGTGTACCACCTACTACCACAGGACAGACAAGTACCAGTGTACAACCTACTACCACAGGGCAAATCAGTAACAGTGTACCACCTACTACCACCACAGGAGAGACCAGTACCAGTGTACCACCCACTGCCACAGGAGAGACCAGTACCAGTGTTCCACCTACTACCACAGGACAGACCAGTACCAGTGTTCCACCTATTTCCACAGGAGAGACCAGTACCAGTGTTCCACCTACTTCCACAGGAGAGACCAATACCAGTGTACAACCCACTGCCACAGGAGAGACCAGTACCAGTGTTCCAACTACTACCACAGGACAGACCAGTACCAGTGTACCACCTACTACCACAGGACAAACCAGTAACAGTGTACCACCTACCACCACAGGACAAACCAGTAACAGTGTACCACCTACTTCCACAGGAGAGACCAGTAGCAGTGTACCACCCACTGCCACAGGAGAGACCAGTACCAGTGTTCCACCTACTACCACAGGACAGGCCAGTACCAGTGTACCACCTACTACCACAGGACAAACCAGTAACATTGTACCACCTACAACCACAGGACAGACAAGTAGCAGTGTACAACCTACTGCCACAGGACAAACCAGTAACAGTGTACCATCTACTTCCACAGGAGAGACCAGTACCAGTGTACCACCCACTGCCACAGGAGAGACCAGTACCAGTGTTCCACCTACTACCACAGGACAGGCCAGTACCAGTGTACCACCTACTACCACAGGACAAACCAGTAACATTGTACCACCTACTACCACAGGACAGACAAGTAGCAGTGTACAACCTACTGCCACAGGACAAACCAGTAACAGTGTACCATCTATTTCCACAGGAGAGACCAGTACCAGTATACCACCCACTACCACAGGAGAGATCAGTACCAGTGTACCACCTACTACCACAGGACAAGCCAGTAACAGTTCACCACCTATTCCCACAGGAGAGACCATTACCAGTGTACCCCCTACTACCACAGGACAGACCAGTGCCAGTGTACCACCTACTACCACAGGACCAACCAGTAACAGTGTACCACCTACTTCCACAGGAGAGACCAGTACCAGTGTACCACCTACTACCACAGGAGAGACCAGTACCAGTGTACCACCTACTACCACAGGAGAGACTAGTACCAGTGCACCACCTACTTCCACAGGAGAGACCAGTACCACTACACCACCTACTACCACAGGACAAACCAGTACCAGTGCACCACCTACTACCACAGGACAAACCAGTACCAGTGTACCACCTACTACCACAGGACAAACCAGTACCAGTGTACCACCTATTACCACAGGACAAACCAGTAACAGTGCGCCACCTACTCCCACAGGAGAGACCAGTAAAAGTGTACCACCCTCTACCACAGGAGAGACCAGTACCAGTGTACCACCTACTACCACAGGACAAACCAGTACCAGTGCACCACCTACTTCCACAGGACAAACCAGTACCAGTCTACCACCTACTACCACAGGACCAACCAGTACCAGTGTACCACCTACTACCACAGGACCAACCAGTACCAGTCTACCACCTACTACCACAGGACAAACCAGTACCAGTCTACCACCTACTACCACAGGACCAACCAGTACCAGTGTACCACCTACTACCACAGGACAGACCAGTACCAGTCTACCACCTACTTCCACAGGACAAACCAGTACCAGTCTACCACCTACTACCACAGGACCAACCAGTACCAGTGTACCACCTACTACCACAGGACAAACCAGTACCAGTGTACCACCTACTCCCACAGGACAAACCAGTACCAGTATACAACCTACTACCACAGGACAAACCAGTACCAGTGTACCACCTACTCCCACAGGACAAACCAGTACCAGTATACAACCTACTACCACAGGACAAACCAGTACCAGTGTACCACCTACTCCCACAGGACAAACCAGTACCAGTATACAACCTACTACCACAGGACAAACCAGTACTAGTGTACAATCTGCTATTACAGCTGAAACCACAAACAGCATGCAATATTCTACCACAGCTGAAACTAAAACCACTATGCCAACTGCTACCATGGCACAAACCACAACCAGTGTGCCCTCAGCTACCACAGCTGAAAGAAGTATCATTGTACTATCTATCCCCCAAACTGAAACCATACCCAGTGTGCCATCTGCTACCACAGGACAAACCAAAACAAGTTTACTACGCACAGGACAAACCAGTACCAGTGTATCACCTACTACCACAGGACCTACCAGTACAAGTACACCACCTACTACCACAGGACCTACCAGTACAAGTACACCACCTACTACCACAGGAGAGACCAGTACGAGTATACCACCCACTACCACAGGAGAGACCAGTAATAGTGCACCATCTACTACCACAGGACAAACCAGTACCAGTGTACCACCTACTACCACCGGACAAACCAGTACCAGTGTACCACCTACTACCACAGGACAAACCAGTACCAGTGTACCACCTACTACCACAGGACCTACCAGTACAAGTACACCACCTACTACCACAGGAGAGACCAGTACGAGTATACCACCCACTACCACAGGACAAACCAGTACCAGTGTACCACCTACTACCACAGGACAAACCAGTACCAGTCTACCTCCTACTACCACAGGACAAACCAGTACCAGTGTATCACCTACTACCACAGGACAAACCAGTACAAGTACACCACCTACTACCACAGGACAAACCAGTACCAGTGTATCACCAACTACCACAGGACAAACCAGTACCAGTCTACCACCTACTACCACAGGACCAACCAGTACCAGTTTACCACCTACTACCACAGGACCTACCAGTACAAGTACACCACCTACTACCACAGGACACACCAGTACCAGTGTATCACCTACTCCCACAGGACAAACCAGTAACAGTGTACCACCTACTACCACAGGACCTACCAGTACAAGTACACCACCTACTACCACAGGAGAGACCAGTACGAGTATACCACCCACTACCACAGGAGAGACCAGTACCAGTGTATCACCTACTACCACAGGACAAACCAGTACCAGTGTATCACCTACTACCACAGGACAAACCAGTACCAGTGTACCACCTACTACCACAGGACAAACCAGTACCAGTGTATCACCTACTACCACAGGACCTACCAGTACAAGTACACCACCTACTACCACAGGAGAGACCAGTACGAGTATACCACCCACTACCACAGGAGAGACCAGTAATAGTGCACCACCTACTACCACAGGACAAACCAGTACCAGTGTATCACCTACTACCACAGGACAAACCAGTACCAGTGTACCACCTACTACCACAGGACAAACCAGTACCCGTGAACCAACTACTTCCACAGGACAAACCAGTACCAGTGCACCACCTACTACCACCGGACAAACCAGTACCAGTGTACCATCTACTTCCACAGGAGAGACCAGTACCAGTGTATCACCTACTACCACAGGACCTACCAGTACAAGTACACCACCTACTACTACAGGAGAGACCAGTAATAGTGCACCATCTACTACCACAGGACAAACCAGTAACAGTGTACCATCTACTACCACAGGACAAACCAGTACCAGTCTACCACCTACTACCACAGGACCAACCAGTACCAGTGTACCACCTACTACCACAGGACCAACCAGTACCAGTGTACCACCTACTACCACAGGACCTACCAGTACAAGTACACCACCTACTACTACAGGAGAGACCAGTACGAGTATTCCACCCACTACCGCAGGAGAGACCAGTAATAGTGCACCATCTACTACCACAGGACAAACCAGTACCAGTGTACCACCTACTACCACAGGACCAACCAGTACCCATGAACCAACTACTTCGACAGGACAAACCAGTACCAGTGCACCACCTACTACCACAGAACCTACCAGTACAAGTACACCACCTACTACCACAGGACCAACCAGTACCAGTGTACCACCTACTACCACAGGACCAACCAGTACCAGTGTACCACCTACTACCACAGGACCTACCAGTACCAGTCTACCACCTACTACCACAGGACAAACCAGTACCAGTCTACCACCCACTACCGCAGGAGAGACCAGTAATAGTGCACCACCTACTACCACAGGACAAACCAGTACCCATGAACCAACTACTTCGACAGGACAAACCAGTACCAGTGCACCACCTACTACCACAGGACCTACCAGTACAAGTACACCACCTACTACCACAGGACAAACCAGTACCAGTGTACCACCTACTACCACCAGACAAACCAGTACCAGTGTATCACCTACTCCCACAGGACAAACCAGTACCCGTGAACCAACTACTACCACCAGACAAACCAGTACCAGTGTATCACCTACTCCCACAGGACAAACCAGTACCCGTGAACCAACTACTACCACCAGACAAACCAGTACCAGTGTATCACCTACTCCCACAGGACAAACCAGTACCCGTGAACCAACTACTTCCACAGGACAAACCAGTACCAGTGTACCACCTATTAACACAGGACAAACCAGTAACAGTGCGCCACCTACTCCCACAGGAGAGACCAGTAAAAGTGTACCACCCTCTACCACAGGAGAGACCAGTACCAGTGTACCACCTACTACCACAGGACAAACCAGTACCCATGAACCAACTACTTCGACAGGACAAACCAGTACCAGTGCACCACCTACTACCACAGGACCTACCAGTACAAGTACACCACCTACTACCACAGGACAAACCAGTACCAGTGTACCACCTACTACCACCAGACAAACCAGTACCAGTGTATCACCTACTCCCACAGGACAAACCAGTACCCGTGAACCAACTACTACCACCAGACAAACCAGTACCAGTGTATCACCTACTCCCACAGGACAAACCAGTACCCGTGAACCAACTACTTCCACAGGACAAACCAGTACCAGTGTACCATCTACTACCACCGGACAAACCAGTGCTAGTGTACAATCTGCAAGTGCAACTGAAACCACACACACTAAGCCGTATTCTACCACAGCTGAAAGTAAAACCACTATGCCATCTGCTATCATGGCACAAACCACAACCAGTGTACCCTCAGCTACCACAGCTGAAAGAAGTATCATTGTACTATCTATCCCCCAAATTGAAACCATACCCAGTGTGCCATCTGCTACCATGGGACAAACCAATGCAAGTTTACAACCCACTACCACAGGACAAACCAGTACCAGTGTACCACCTACTACCACAGGAGAGACCAGTACCAGTGTACCACCTACTACCACAGGAGAGACTAGTACCAGTGCACCATCTAATGCCACAGGAGAGACCAGTACCACTGAACCACCTACTCCCGCAGGACAAACCAGTACCAGTGTACCACCTACTACCACAGGACAAACCAGTACCAGTGTACCACCTACTACCACAGGAGAGACCAGTACCAGTGTACCACCTACTACCACAGGAGAGACTAGTACCAGTGCACCATCTAATGCCACAGGAGAGACCAGTACCACTGAACCACCTACTCCCACAGGACAAACCAGTACCAGTGTACCACCTACTACCACAGGACAAACCCGTACCAGTGTACCACCTACTACCACAGGAGAGACCAGTACCAGTGTACCACCTACTACCACAGGACAAACCAGTACCAGTGTACCACCTACTACCACAGGACAAACCAGTACCAGTGAACCACCACCTACTACCACAGGACAAACCAGTACCAGTGTACCAACTACTACCACAGGACAAACCAGTACCAGTGCACCACCTACTACCACAGGACAACCCAGTACCAGTGCACCTACCATCACAGGACAAACCAGTACCAGTGTAAAACCTACTTCCACAGGACCAACCATTACCAGTAAATCTCCTACTACAACAGGAAAAACCAGTACCAGTGTACCATCTGCTATCACCGGACAAGACAGTTCTAGTGTACCACCTACTACTACAGAACAAAGCATCACTAGTGTACCACTTACTACCACAAGACAAACAAGTACCAGAGTACCATTTACTACCACAGGACAAACCAGTACCAGTGTACCATTTACTACCACAGGACAAACCAGTACCAGTGTACCACCTACTACCACAGGACAAACCAGTAACAGTGTACCACCTACTACCACAGGACAAACCAGTAACAGTGTACCACCTACTACCACAGGACAAACCAGTACCAGTGTACCACCTACTACCACAGGACAAACCAGTAACAGTGTACCACCTACTACCACAGGACAAACCAGTAACAGTGTACCACCTACTACCACAGGACAAACCAGTACCAGTGCACCACCTACTACCACAGGAGAGACCAGTACCAGTGCACCACCTACTTCTACAGGACAAACCAGTACTAGTGCACCACCTACTACCACAGGACAAACCAGTACCAGTGCACCACCTACTTCTACAGGACAAAACAGTACAAGTGAACCACCACCTACCACAAGACCAACCAGTACCATTGTATTCCCCAAAACCAATGTACCATCTCTTATCCCAACTGAATCTACAACCACTTTACTCCCTACTTCCACAACTGAAATCACAACCAGTGTGCCATCTGCTACCACAGACAAAAGCAACGTCAGTGTTGTATCTGTTATCACATCCAAAATCAGGACCATTGTATCATCTGCTACAGAATCAGAAACCATAACTACCATGTCATCTACGTCCACGTCTGAAACCAGTACCAGTGAGCCAATTACTACCACTTCCCAAACCAGAAGTAATGTATCATTTGCTCTTATATCTGATACCAGAAATAGTATGCCATCTTCTACCCCATCTGAAACCAGAAATACTATGCAACCTGCTATCTTATCTGAAACCAGAAATACTATGCCCTCTGCTGTCCCATCTGAAACCAAAACTACTGCTCCCACATCTAATACCAGAGCTACCACGCCATCTGCTCCCACATCCGACATGAGAAATACTGCAGAATCTTCTTCCACATACAAATCCACAATTCCATCCACTACCTCATCATACACTACCACACCAGAAGCCAGAACTAATGTATTATCTGATATGAGTACTGTGGTGCCATCTACTACCACATCTGACCACAGAACTACTCTGACATCTACTACGACATCTGACCACAGAACTACTCTGCCATCTACTACCACATCTGACCACAGAACTACTTTGCCATCTACTACCACATCTGATATCAGGATTATGTTGCCATCTACTACCACATCTAACTACATAACTACTCTGTCACCTACTACGACATCTGACCACATAGCTACTTTGACATCTGCTACCACATCTGTCCACAGAACTTCTTTACCATCTAACACATCTAACTACATAACTACTTTGTCATCTACTACCACCCCTGACCACAGAACTACTCTCCCATCTACTACTACATCTGACCAGAGAAATACTCTACCATCTGTTACTACATCTGACCACAGAACTACTGTGCCATCTACTACCACATCTGACCACAGAACTACTCTGCCATCTACTACCACATCTGACCACAGAACTACTCTGCCATCTACTACTACATCTGACCACAGAACTACTCTGCCATCTACTACCACTTCTGACCACATAACTACTCTGCCATCTACTACCACACCTGACCACAAAACTACTCTGCCATCTACTACTACTACTACATCTGACCACAGAACTACTCTGCCATCTACTACCACATCTGACCAGGGAACTACTCTACCATCTGCTACCACACCTGATCACATAACTACTCTGCCATCAGCTGCCACATCTGTCCTCAGAGCTAATCTGCCATCTACACCCACATATGACCACAGAACTACTCTGCCATCTACCACAGCTGTCTACAGAACTACTCTATCTGCTACCACATCTGACCAAAGGACTACTCTGCTATCTGCTACCACATCTGACCACGTAACTACTCTGCCATCTACTGCCACAGCTGACCACAGAACTACTCTGCCATCTACTACCACACCTGACCACAGAACTACTCTGCTATCTACTACCACACCCAGCCACATAACTACACTGCCATCTACTACCACACCTGACTACAGAACTACTCTGCCATCTACTACCACATCTGACCAAGTAACTACTCTGCCATCTACTACTACATCTGACCACAGAACTATTCTGCCATCTACTTCCACATCTGACCACAAAACTACTCTGCCATCTACTACCACATCTGACCATGTAACTACTCTGTCATCTACTACCACACCTGATCACAGAACTATTCTGCCATCTACATCCACATCTGACCACATAACTACTCTGCCATCTACTACCACATCTGACCATGTAACTACTCTGTCATCTACTACCAAACCTGATCACAGAACTATTCTGCCATCTACATCCACATCTGACCACATAACTACTCTGCCATCTACCACAGCTGTCTACAGAACTACTCTATCTGCTACCACATCTGACCACAGAACTACTCTGCTATCTGCTACCACATCTGACCACGTAACTACTCTGCCATCTACTGCCACAGCTGACCACAGAACTACTCTGGCATTTACTACCACACCTGACCACATAACTACTCTGCTATCTACTACCACACCCAGCCACATAACTACACTGCCATCTACTACCACACCTGACTACAGAACTACTCTGCCATCTACTACCACATCTGACCAAGTAACTACTCTGCCATCTACTACTACATCTGACCACAGAACTATTCTGCCATCTACTTCCACATCTGACCACAAAACTACTCTGCCATCTACTACCACATCTGACCATGTAACTACTCTGTCATCTACTACCACACCTGATCACAGAACTATTCTGCCATCTACATCCACATCTGACCACATAACTACTCTGCCATCTACTACCACATCTGACCATGTAACTACTCTGTCATCTACTACCAAACCTGATCACAGAACTATTCTGCCATCTACATCCACATCTGACCACATAACTACTCTGCCATCTACTACCACATCTGACCACAGAACTACTCTTCCATCTGCTACCACATCTGTCCTCAGAGCTAATCTGCCATCTACACCCACATATGACCACAGAACTATTCTGCCATTTACTTCCACATCTGACCACAAAACTTCTCTGCCATCTACTACCACATCTGACCATGTAACTACTCTGTCATCTACTACCACATCTGACCACAGAACTACTCTGACATCTACTACCACACCTGACTACAGAACTACTCTGCCATCTGCTACCACATCTGACCAAGTAACTACTCTGCCATCTACTACCACACCTGACCACAGAACTACTCTGCCATCTACTACCACATCCAGCCACATAACTACACTGCCATCTACTACCACACCTGACCACAGAACTACTCTGCCATCTGCTACCACATCTGACCAAGTAACTACTCTGCCATCTACTACCACATCTGACCATGTAACTACTCTGTCATCTACTACCACATCTGACCACAAAACTACTCTGCCATCTACTACCACATCTGACCACAGAACTACTCTGCCATCTACTACCACACCAGACCACAGAACTACTCTGCCATCTACTACCACATCTGACCACAAAACTACTCTGCCATCTACTACCACAGCTGACCACAGAATGACTCTGCCATCTACTTCCACATCTGACCACAGAACTACTCTGCCATCTACTACTACATCTGGCCACATAACTACTCTCCCATCTGCTACTAATTCTGACCACATAACTACTCTGCCATCTGCTACCACATCTGGTCATGTAACTACTCTGCCATCTATTAACACACCTGACCAAAGAACTTCTCTGCCATCTACTACCACACCTGACCACAGAACTACTCTGCCATCTACTACCACATCTGTGGTTAGAACTATTCTGCCATCTGCTACCACAGCCAACACCAGAACTATTGATCTATTAGCAATTACACCAGGGACCAGAACCTCTGTGGCAACTGCCACCCCAACCAAACCCAGAGACACTGTGCCAACTACTGTTACTACAGAACCCGGTAAGATTATGCTAAATGCCACTTTATCTGACATCGTGCCATCTACCAAAAGATCTGAGACGAAAACCACGGAATCTAGAACTGCTGTGCCATCTGCTTCCCCACTGGCCACCAGAACAATTCCATCAACTACCACACCAGAAGCCAGAATCTTTGGGCCAACTACTGCCACATCTGATGTCAGACGCACCGCTGTATCTTCCTCGAGACCTAATACCAGAACCACCGTATCACCTGACACCACTTCCAACACCAGAAACATTGCGCCAGTTACCAGCTCGTCTGATCTCAGCAACAAAGTGCCACCCGCTACAGGGCCTGAAAGTATAACCATTGTACAATTTGCCACATCTGAACCTAGAGACACTGTAACAACTGCTGCCAAGTCTACCACAGGCACAACGATCACTTTACCTGGCACCAAAGACATTTTACCGGCTGCCACAACGTCGGGAAGCAGGACGATTGTGCCAACTGCTGCCACGTCTGCGTCCACAGCTAATTCTACCCGTATGCTGTCTACCGGTATGACTGCTGGTAAATTACCTGTCAGTACAACCACCAACCAAACCACCAATTCTACCAGTCCAGCTCAGAGTACCGCAGCGTTACGCTCTAACACTAGTACTCACCTGATAACCAGCACCACCAAACTCGTTACTAATCTGGCAACACATTCAGCCAATCAAGTCACTGCAGGACCGATAAACGTTACTGAAAATGTCACCCTTATGACGTCCAAAACCCATTCTACAGCTAAATCCGAAATTAGTTCAACCGCTGGGGCCGCACCCCGCTCCAGTGACAGCACTACCCACAAAGCTTCTTCAGCGGATGTACAAATACCAACCGCTGGTAAGTAGAACGTTATATTCAAATATACCATAATCACTATGAAGACAAATCCTTTTCACAGTATGGGCCTAAGTTATGTTTGTAAGTAAAGCAAAATAGTAAGCAACTGGGCAAAACCATGCTGAGCTGCAGCTGGGGCAGATGTAACATGTGCGGAGAGAGTTAAGGTGGGTACACACTAGTAGATATATCTGCAGATCAATTGATCTGCAGATATATCTATGGTCGGATCGGGCAGTGTGCTGTGCATACACACTGCCCGATCCGTCGGGGACTGACGTCATGAACTTGGCGGGCGCCCGTCCAGTTCAGCTGTCAATCACCGCCGGCCGCCGCAGCATGTGTACGGGCGGTCGGCCGACCGCCCCGTACACACACAGCGACGCGCCAATATATCAATAGATATATTGGCCGTCGACTGTGCTGCGCGGCCAACGCGATACGTCTGTGAACGACGGAGTTCACAGACGTATCGGCCGTACACACTGGCCGACGGTCCCGCGATATATCGGCCGTTCAAGAGAATGGCCGATATATCGGCCAGTGTGTACGGGCCTTAAGATTTGGGTGGGGTGTGTTCAAACTAAAATCTAAATTGCAGTGTCAAAATAAAGCAGCCAGTATTTACCCTGCACAGAAAAATGATAAATGTTTTTGCTCCCCTTGCATGGTAACATGGGGTCATTCCGAGTTGATCGCTAGCTGAAAATGTTCGCTGCGCAGCGATGATGCAAAAAATCAGCACTTCTGCGCATGCGTATGCAGTGCAATGCGCACGCGCAACGTACTTTCACAACGGCCGATGTAGTTTAACACAAGGGCTAGCGAAGCTTTTCAGTCGCACTGCTGGCCGCAGAGTGATTGACATGAAGTGGGAGTTTATGGATGTCAACTGACCGTTTTCAGGGAGTGTTCGGAAAAACGCAGGCGTGCCAGGAAAAAAGCAGGCGTGGCTGGGCGAACGCAGGGCGTGTTTGTGAAGTCAAAACAGGAACTGAACAGTCTGAAGTGATCGCAAGCGCTGAGTAGGTCTGAAGCTACTCTGAAACGGCACAAAATTATTTGGTAGCCGCTGTGCGATCCTTTCGTTCGCACTTCTGCTAAGCTAAAATACACTCCCAGTGGGCGGCGGCATAGCGTTTGCACGGCTGCTAAAAACAGCTAGCGAGCGATCAACTCGGAATGACCACCGTGGTTTGTTCCAGACACAAAGTTACTTGCTTTTTTTGCTTTACTTACATACACGAATCAGGCCCAATCAGCATAAACATAAATCCACAAATCAAAAAATTAAAGAAATATAAGCAGGAGTCCTATAGAAACCTATATTTATTCCTCTTGGATCCAACCCCATCAGAATGAACCACCAACTAGGTATAGAACAGACAAGGATGAAATGCTGCAGTATTGTATTGTCCATGAACCAACCTAGAAACAATGAAAGTTGTGTGCTTATTAACGTTTTCAGTATTGGAAATGATAAGAGGCTGCATAAAATGAGCCAGATTCAGGTTACGTTCTCCATTCCATGTTTAGCAAACAGCAGTAAGCTTCACTGGCGTATCTATAATACGTGCAGTGTGTCCAGTGGGGCCCTCACTGCACACCCTACACCCATTTTTAAATACCCTCCGGAGTCCTGCGTCGGCAGCAGCAGCGCTGCAGAAATCACCAGGAAAATGGTGTGGCGGCCATTTTCTATGCGCTTTGTGCATGCGCAGTAAGGAAATCACTGGAAAAATGGCCGCCGCACCATTTATAGTAGTAATGAATGGGCGGTATCTGAAGGTCCACTAAGTAATTTTACTTTATGAATGCAAAAGAAGATGAGAACTATGCAGAATGTTAATATACATCTATATAGTATAATCCAGGATGACCTGTTCTGTCTCCGTCATGTGACGTGGGAGCGGGCGACAAGCCTTCATCCTAATTACTCCCGCTGCAGTGACGCAGATGGGACAAGTTCATGGCCAGGGGGAAGTGGAGGACCGGCACAGGGTGAGAGTAGCAAGCTGGGGAAGAACCACCATACAATGATGTTTTCCTCTGTAAGTATGAGTAAAGTTTGTATTTCTCATTAATTAGGAACGATTGCGCTCAAAGTGAGTGTCTCAGGCACTACACAGAGCAGCGCGGAAGCGATGAACGCACTGATAAAAAAGGTAACGTGCGCAAATTCATATGTGACTGATCTTATTGCCGATGTATTGTACTCTAAGTGCAATACTGACACCGTGTGGTTAATGTTTGTATTGCAATGACCAAATGCAGGAACGCAGTATCTTCCACAAACTGAGGGGCTGATTCATTCCTGATAGCTGCTGTACGTTTTCGCACAGCGGGCGTTCAGGTCCTAACTGTGCATGTGTATGCATTGCAGTGCTCATGCGTGTCGGGCAACAACAAAGGGCATCGCCGGTCAGCGTCAGGATGGTGCGAAAATTTCAAACGCACGGGCGTTCGCAAGGTGATTGAAAGGAGGAAGCCACTTGTGGGTGGCAAATTACCGTTTACCGGTAGTGTCCGTAAAAATGCAGGCGTTTCCAAGCGTTTTCAGGGAGGGTGTGTGACGTCAGCTCTGGCCCCGATCAGCCCGTTCTCATCGCACTGTAGGAGTAAGTCCTGGGCTGCGCACAGGCTGCACACAGTGGTATTAGCAGCTCGGCGTACACCTGGGTTCGCACATTTGCACGGTGAATTTACACTCCCCCTGGAGGCGGTGACTATCCGAACGCAGGACAGCAAAGTTATCAGCCCAGCGATCAGAACTGAATGACCCCCATAATCCCTGTGTTTAGCACTGTGCTATTTGGAAATATTTGCATTTGTTAATATTAAACATTTAATGGCCAGAAGTCTGTGCCAAATTTGCAGCTCGGCAGGCCAGACCGTTTTTCTGTGTGTACTGTACACAACGCTGCGCCCCTCCTCCCGCCGAGGACCTGCTTCCACCATTTTGCACGGCAGAATGTATTAATGTCTAGTTTGCTGAAGAGGGAGAGTGTTAAATGACCTGTTTCCCGTTGTGCAATCTCCCTCGCTCGCCTTTCCTATATCGCGGGTGGGCACTGTGCGCATGCGCCGCCGGTTTTCCTCCCAGCGGCACCCACGGTCACATTAAAAAAAACAACAATCTTTATCGTTTTGTGAATGCACAGTGCTATGCAACGACAGCTGCAGCTGTTAAAATCGATAGCTGCAGCTGACGGAACGTATACCTGCACATCAGCGCCCGATCTTAAAAATGGGACTGCCGAAAATGAGGAGGGCGCATAGTGTCTCCTGCCATTTGTCACACTCCGCCGTCATAACACATATGAGGAAGAGGTATGTGCGGCACATAAAGTGCACCGAAACCGCTGAGGCACATAGCACCTCTTCATACATCTCACCCAGAGTGAGCTCCGGCGTATATGAGATGGAGCGTGACAGTTAAGCGGCCATTGTGAGACACTGCTGGCTCTGGGAGCACCATACAAGTCACTGAGGAGGACCCAGCAGCTGGAAACATCCCTACACCATAACAAAGGCTGACCATACAGGGTACATAGCAGCCATATTGTCACTGTCCTGCAGTATTCCGTATTATCCTCGGCTAGCTGCATGGAGAATAGACAATATTAGCGAGGGATTTCTCTGCTAGCTAGAGGCCGTATCTTTGTCAGGAGAGCTATTAACAGGGTAGAGCCTGAAGTTTTCTGCGTACCCCAGTAGTGAGATCTGCACTCTTATTCAGTCAGGCAAGGACAGCCAGAAGTTGGTAAACAACAAAGGTCCCCCCTTCTCTAATAGAGACAGTTCAGTTGACTCCTGTCTGCAGTTTACATGTATTCCCAAAGTCAGTAATATATTCATACGGGATGCGTATGGCGATCATGTGACCGACGCCGGAATCTCGACACTACTCAAGAGACCAGCGACGGAACACTGACAGGAGACATCCCGTAGGTAAGTATCAGGGTACCTGTTAGGACCCGGGGGGGAGGGTCAGAGTGGCTGGAGCACAATTTAACATTAGTAATGAGTGATAACATGAATATCACACATTGTTAAATCTGCCCCTATAACCGGGAACAGTGGTGGATTCAGGGGGGGGCACTCGGGCCCGTGCCCCCCCTGTCATTTGTTGCCTTCTGTCCCCCGTCCCCCCCGGCGCCGCACAGGGAGATGACGGGCGCCCGCTGAGATTGTGTTACCAGCGGGCGCCTGTCTCCCTGCACAGTGGCAGCCGGAGGGGCAGGAGCTCAGTACTGAGCTCCGGCTTCCGACGCTGTCACTGTGCGGCGTGCGCTATGGGAGAGACGTCAGTCATGACGTCTCTCTCATAGTGCTGACTGAGGAGCGGACGCCCAGAGAAGAGGAGGACTGCAGCGGTCTGGAAGCGGGAACGGGGCTCGGCATCTACTGGGGGCAAACTACGGGGGGACTTTACTACTGGGGGGGGGGGGCATCAACAAGGGGCATTACTACTGGGGGCATTATAACTGGGTGGCATCTACTGGGGGCATTACTACTGGGGGGTCATCTATTGGGGGCAGCTACTGGGGGACATTTTTACTGGGGGCCATCTACTGTGGGCATTATTACTGGGGGGCATCTACTGGGGGCATTACTACTGGGGGCTCATCTATTGGGGCAAACTCCTAGGGGGCATTACTGCTGGGGGTCATCTATTGGGGGCAGCTACTGGGGGACATTTTTACTGGGGCCATCTTCTGGGGGTATTATTACTGGGGGGCATCTACTGGGGGCATTACTACTGGGGGGTCATCTATTGGGGGCAGCTACTGAGGGACCTTTTTACTGGGGGCCATCTACTGTGGGCATTATTACTGGGGGGCATCTACTGGGGGCATTACTACTGGGGGCTCATCTATTGGGGCAAACTCCTAGGGGGCATTACTACTGGCGGGTCATCTATTGGGGGCAGCTACTGGGGGACATTTTTACTGGGGGCCATCTACTGGAGGCATTATTACTGGGGGGCATCTACTGGGGGCATTACTACTGGGGCGTCATCTATTGGGGGCAGCTACTGAGGGACATTTTTACTGGGGGCCATCTACTGGGGGCATTATTACTGGGGGCATAATGACTGGGGGCATTACTACAGGCAACATTACTACTGGGGACAATATGGGCATTGCATAAGGGGCACCACTACTATGGGGTCTATATAAGGGGCACTACCAGTACAGTGGACATTGCATAATGAGCGCTACAACTGTGGGCATTGTATAAGAAGCGCCACCTCACATGCACCGAAGCTGTATTCAAATGTACTTGCCCCTTCCATGGTGCCCCCCCTATCATTTTCTTCTGGATCCGCCCCTGACCGGGAATAACCTGTATTATTTCTATAGTGCCAGAACGCAGCGCAGGACTGATAACCTAGGGACCCCTGATAGTAACTCCCAGTATTTGCATTAATTAGTAATTTTCTCTACTTCAGGGGCAAAGGGAACATTCTTGCTAGTGACCATTAGTGTAATGCATAGTAATAGCTGAAAGTATACAGGGATATACATTTACTTCTTTGAAAGGAGTTTGACGTGCGCTATTGCAGGATAAGGAATTCTGTGACATAGGGTACCATTTACTCTGTACAGTACAAACACTCAAGAGGAGGAATCTCACCTGAACAGTGGGCCTAATTCAGACCTGATCGCAGCAGCAAATTTGTTAGCAGTTGGGCAAAACCATGCTTCACTGCAGGGGTGGCAGATGTAACATGTGCAGAGAGAGTTAGATTTGGGTGGGGTGTGTGCAAACTGAAATCTAAATTGCAGTATAAAAATAAAGCAGCCAGTATTTACCCTGCACAGAATCAATATCACCCACTCAAATCTAACTCTCTCTGCACGTTACATCTGCCCCACCTGCAGTGCACATGGTTTTGCCCATCTGCTAACAAATTTGCTGCTACGATCAACTCTGAAATACCCACAGTGTGCACCACCTCTACAGATATCAGATGAACTGTGTAACTTTGAGTATCTGAGATATATTTGATATTTGGTAAAAGCACATGGTTTAGTACTTCCTAAGACAATGGGGGTAATTCTGAGTTGACCGCAGCAGCAAATTTGTTAGCAGTTGGGCAAAACCATGTGCACTGCAGGGGGGGGGGGCAGATGTAACATGTGCAGAGAGAGTTAGATTTGGGTGGGTTATATTGTTTCTGTGCAGGGTACACACTGGCTGCTTTATTTTTACACCCAAGTTTAACTCTCTCTGCACATGTTATATCTGCCCCCCCCCCCCCCTCCCCTGCAGTCACATGGGCCCTCATTCGGAGTTGATCACTCGCTAGCTACTTTTTGCAGCCTTGCAAACGCATAGTCGCCGCCCACAGGGGCGGGATGAAAATGTTTTTTGCAGTTTCTGAGTAGCTCTGGACTTACTCAGCCCATGTTATCACTTCAGTCTTTTTGGTCCCGGAATTGACATCAGACACCCGCCCTGCAAACTAACGATGAGCGGGTTCGGTTCTCAGAGAACCGAACCGCGCCAGACTTTCCCGCCTGACTCAGAAAACAGAACGAGGCAAAACGTCATCATCCCGCTGTCGGATTCTCGTGGGGTTTGGATTCCATATAAGGAGCCGCGCGTCGCCGCCATTTTCACTCTGGCATTGGAGAGTGTAGAGAGAGGACGTGTCTCCATTCTCTCAGTGTCCGTGTCTTGTGCTGTATTTGTCCAGTCACAGTGGTTGTGTCCTCTTGCTGCCATATGTCTATTGCTGCTGTGTTGTGCTGCATCAGTCCAGTGGTGTTGTATTGTGCTGCATCAGTCCAGTGGTAGTGTCCTGTGCATCAGTCATTCCAGTGACCAGGCAGTCACAATGGTATACTCTGCAGTCATATGTCCACTGCTGCCGTATAATAATAAATTATAATAACAAGTCCCTTACAGTGTTGCTGTGTTGTCCTGCATCAGACCAGTGGTAGTGTCCTGTGCATCAGCCATCAGTCATTCCAGTGACCAGGCAGTCACAATGGTATACTCTGCTGCCATATGTCCAGTGCTGCTGTATAATAATAACAACAAGTCCCTTACAGTGTTGCTGTGTTGTCCTGCATCAGTCAGTCCAGTGACCAGTCACAGTGGTGGTGTCCTCTGCTGCCATATGTCCAGTGCTGCTGTATAAATTCAGTCCATTGCAGTGGTGCTGTGTTGTCCTGCATCAGTGCAGTGGTGCTGCCATATAACTTCAGTGGTGCTGTCCTGTGCTGTATATTATTTACTCCAAATAAAGGGGTTATTAATATTTAACCCAAATAATTTTTACAGGGTTTGCCCTGTGAGGTGTAGGGGTACGCTCTCTTGTGCCGCATATTGTCTTATATAACTCCAGAAAAATAATAGAGAACAAACATTTGGAGGATAAAATAGGGAAAGATCAAGATCCACTTCCTCCTAGTGCTGAAGCTGCTGCCACTAGCCATGACATAGACGATGAAATGCCATCAACGTCGTCTGCCAAGGCCGATGCCCAGTGTGATAGTAGAGGGCATGTAAAATCCAAAAAGCCAAAGTTCAGTAAAAAGACCCAAAAAAAGAAATTTAAATGGTCTGAGGAGAAATGTAAACTTGCCAATATGCCATTTACGACATGGAGTAGCAAGGAACGGCTGAGGCCCTGCCCTATGTTCATAACTAGTGGTTCAGCTTCACATAACGATGAAAGCCCTCATCCTCCATTTTGCCATTTAATTCCAGTGATTTGGACGTATAATTCCAGTGATTTTGCCATTTAATTCCTGTGATTTGGGTGTATAATTCCAGTGATTTGGACGTATAATTCCAGTGATTTTGCCATTTAATTCCAGTGATTTGGACGTATAATTCCAGTGATTTTGCCATTTAATTCCTGTGATTTGGACGTATAATTCCAGTGATTTTGCCATTTAATTCCAGTGATTTGGACGTATAATTCCAGTGATTTTGCAGTATAATTCCAGTGATTTGGACGTATAATTCCAGTGAATTTGCCATTTAATTCCAATGATTTGGACATATAATTCCAGTGATTTGGACGCAGAATTCCAGTGATTTTGACGTATAATTCCAGTGATCTTTTTCCATTTAATTCCAGTGATTTGGACGTACAATTCCAGTGATTTTGACGTACAATTCCAGTGATTTTGACGTACAATTCCAGTGATTTGGACATAAAATTCCAGTGATTTGGGCGTATAATTCTAGTGATTTTTGACATATAATTCCAGTGATTTTGCAGTATAATTCCAGTGATTTTGCCATTTAATTCCAGTGATTTGGACGTATAATTCCAGTGATTTTGCCATTTAATTCCAGTGATTTGGATGTATAATTCCAGTGATTTGGACGTATAATTCCAGTGGGAATTGTTTGTGTCGCTTGGCTTAGTCATACAGCTACCTCATTGCACCTCTTCGACATCTTTGCATTAGGTGCTGTTTGGGGCCTAGTTTTTGAAAAGTGCCATCCTGTCTGACACTGCCGTATGAGTCCAGGGGTACTGCTGTATTAGTCCTGGGGTACTGCCGTATACAGTAAGTCCACCAATTGCAGAATTTTTTTAAAATGATAGGGGCGTGCAGGAGATGCTGTCAGTGACCGAACAATTGCGTCCCACTTTTGACATTCAGCCACTGCGTGACACTACTAGATGGGCCAGGTGGTTGTGTCGCTTAGCTTAGTCATACAGCAACCTCGGTGCACCTCTTTTTCTTCTTTGCATCATGTGCTGTTTGGGGCCTTTTTTTTTTGGATATCTGCCCTCCTGTCTGCCATTGCAGTGCCACTCCTAGATGGGCCAATTGTTTGTGTCGCTTAGCTTTGTCATACAGCTACCTCATTGCACCTCTTCCACATCTTTGCATGAGGTGCTGTTTGGGGCCTAGTTTTTGAAAAGTGCCATCCTGTCTGACACTGCAATGCCACTCCTAGATGGGATAGGTATTTGTGCCGCACACTTGTATCGTTTGGCTTAGTCATACAGCAGCCTCGGTGCACCTCTTTTTCTTCTTTGCATCATGTGCTGTTTGGGGCCTTTTTTATTTTATATCTGCCCTCCTGTCTGACACTGCAGTGCCACTCCTAGATGGGCCAGGTGTTTGTGCTGCACACTTGTGTCTTATGCTTAGTCATACAGCCACCTCGGTGCAACCTTTTGGCCTAAAAACAATATTGTGAGGTGTTCAGAATAGACTGGAAATGAGTGGAAATTAATATTATTGAGGTTAATAATACTGTAGGATCAAAATTACCCCCAAATTCTGTGATTTTATCCGTTTTATGTTTTTTTCAAAAATCATCCAGATCCAAAACCAAAACCAAAACACGAAAGGCTGTTTTTGCCAAAACCAAGCCAAAACCAAAACACGAAAGTTGAATTAGAACCTAAACCAAAACACGAAAAGTGCCAGCCGCACATCTCTACGCCTGCGTTTTTCCAAACACACCCAGAAAACGGTCAGTTGCCACCCACAAACGCCTTCTTCCTGTCAATCGCCTTGCAATCGGCTGTGTGAATGGATTCTTCTTTCAATCCATCGCCCAGCAACGATCTGCTTTGTACCCGTACGACGCGCCTGCTCACTGAGGTGTATATGATTGCGCAGTAATAATCTGTTCGCTGTGCTGTGAAAAACGTCAGAGAGCGAACAACTCGGAATGAGGGCCATGGTTTTGCCCAACTGCTAACAAATTTGCTGCTGCGATCAACTCTGAATTAGGCCCAATAATTGCAAGCATTTATTGTACAAAAAGTTCTCTGTTTCCTTTCAGTGTCCCTTTATTAACTTTTGGTACAATTGATTTCATATAACTCTGTTGGATTACTTTGCGACTAGTAGCGTTGATAATGTATGGTTCAAATGCATAGATGTAGGTTTAATTGTATGGAGGTGTTTTAGATCATAGCTTCTGGTCCAGGTAATTTTTCACTGTTCTGGTGAAAGAAAGCTTCAAGACACCGGATTTCAAAGCAGTAAAACTAATTTATTGTATTTCGTGTGTAGCTTTTGAAAGTTGTCAACTATTGTAAACTGTAAACGCTTATAAAAAAATCTAGTGTCAACCTCTTTGAAGTTTATTGAAGAGAAGACCTTCATAAATAGATTGAAGCATACAGTAGTTGAAAAGCAATTGGAACAATACTCTGTTGAATTCTGCTCCTTACCTCTCTGCTGAAGATACGACAAGCTTGTACTGAGGAGATAAACAGAACAGCCAAGTAAGGAGATTAGCGAACCCACCACGCTAATTTCATACCCTTCAACTGTACCTTTTTGGCCGGTACAGTACCGTTTTTTTAAGGTATGTACCGGCCAAAAAGGGCTTTGTACCGATTTTTGACTCACTGCATCTCCATTGAAAGTATAGGAAATGGGGCGTGGCCACACCCCTTTTACCCACGCCCCCTTTCCTCATTTGTACCGGTTTTTACGTGTACAATGTTGGAGGGTATGTAATTTACCTGTTTCCTTGGGGTAATCTATCATTCAATTTACCCAGGGTTGGACTGGCCCACAGGGGTACCAGGGAAACCACCGGTAGGCCCCACTGCCTGAGGGCCCAATCCTTCCTATAGGGATCAGGTTCCAGACTGTGCACTTGTATTACACATGGTAGATATGTTGCATTACACTGCAAAAGACAATTGTGGATTTCAAGCCTCTGTGGAGGCTGGCCACACCCCCTTTGTAGGCTGGGCACTCCCATAAGTATGGGCCCCTACCACTGCATTTTCCCGGTGGGCCCTTCGTGCCCCAGTCCGACACTGAATTTACCCCATCTCACATACTTACCTGGGTGTCACATATAGATACAGGTTGAGTAACCCTTATCCAAAATGCTTGGGACCAGAAGTATTTTGGAATAATTGCATACCATAATGAGATATCATAGTGATGGGCCCTAAGTTTAAGCACAGATTGTATTTATGTTTCATATACACCTTATACGTACAGCCTGAAGGTCATTTTAGCCAATATTTTTATTAACTTTGTGCATTAAACAATGTGTGTGTACATTCACACAATTCAATTATGTTTCATATACACCTTGGGGGTAATTCCAAGTTGATCGCAGCAGGAATTTTGTTAGCAGTTGGGCAAAACCATGTGCACTGCAGGGGAGGCAGATATAACATTTGCAGAGAGAGTTAGATTTGGGTGGGTTATATTGTTTCTGTGCAGGGTAAATACTGGCTGCTTTATTTTTACACTGCAATTTAGATTTCAGTTTGAACACCCCCCACCCAAATCTAACTCTCTCTGCACATGTTAAATATGCCCCACCTGCAGTGCACATGGTTTTGCTCAACTGCTAACAAAATTTCTGCTGCGATCAACTTGGAATTACCCCCCCCTTAAATACACACAGCCTGAAGGTCATTTAATACAATATTTTTTAATAACTTTGTGTATTAAACAAAGTTTGTGTACATTGAGCCATCAGAAAACAAAGGTTTCACTATTTCACTCTCACATCAAAAATTCTGTATTTCGGAATAGTCCGTATTTCGGAATATTTGGATATGGGATACTCAACCTGTATATATGCTCCACTTAAAAATCTTTTTTTTAATATCCTATTAATTTGTATTCATTTTTTTTTATCTGCCTGCATAATTAATTGTGTCTGCTCTCTCCTACCATAACACCATATAGTAATGGTGTTTACTTTTGGAGAAAATTTTGAAGAAAAGTCACCCATTGAAACCTATGGGGTCTGTATCACTTAATTGAAGAGAAAAGCAAACTCAGTGACTGTCTAAATTGTGGAGTCTTCACTTTTATAAATAGGGAGAAGAGTAATAAGTATTTTCTCCAGCTGAAACTCTGTAGAAAATAGCTTTTTATGTTTACTAAATAGATCCCAATGGCCCAGATTTATCAAGCCCTGGGGAGTGATAAATTGCATGGTGATAAAGTACCAACCAACCAGCTCCTAACTGTCATGTCACAGGCTGTGTTTGAAAAATGACTTTTACGATCTGATTGGCTGGTACTTCATCACCGTGCAATTTATCACTCTCCAAGGCTTGATAAATCTGGGCAAATGTTTTTTTAATTTTTGCTGCTAATCTGTTTCCCTTTTTGATAGCCTAAACCAGGGGTGGGGAACCTTTGGCCCTCCAGCTTTTGTTGAACTATACATACCACCATGCCTTGCTATAGTTTTGCTATTTGGCCATGCTAAAACTGTTGCAGGGCATGCTGGGATGCGACGTTCAACAACAGGTGAAGGGCCAAAGATTCCCCATCCCTGGCCTAAACGTTGCCTTCGATCTTACTAGATTTAAGATAAATAAATATACCGTTATGGTTTTGACAACAACCCATGTGTATTTTATACTAGTTGAGTATAAACCATTAGTGGCAGGGGCGTAGCCTGAATATTGTGGGCTCCATAGCAACATTTTGAAGGACCCCTGCCTCAATGCTAGTACAGAGACACCTCTCCACAGAAGTTGCTCATTATATGAACCATTGTAGTATCCTAGTTAGTGTTATGTCCCATAGTAGTGCCCTAGTTCACATTATGCCACAGTTCCTCCAGTTCATATTGTACCACACAGTGCCCCCAGTACACATCATGCCACACAGTGCACCAGTCCATATTTTGTCCCACTATTGTGCTCCAGTTTGTTTTTGTAGACAAGTAGGTGAACTGGGCCCCTAAGCCTCTGGGCCCAATAGTAATATTACCCTCTGCACCCACTATAGCAACTCCCATGATTGGTGGTGTTGGGGCAGATGTTTCCTGAATTCATCACTGGTGGACGGAAGACTTGGCCATTTCCCCTGAGACCGGTAGAGATTTAGGTGAAGGCACTGCCTACAGGTTTTGAATCTTGCCCCCATGACTTGGGATGAGCACTGCCTGAATCTGTTCTGGTATCAATAGTTATGCTGAAATGTACAGACGGTCACAGACCAAGTCATCTGGTTTCTTCCATCAGTATGTTTGCATGTTGGGTTGTATTATCGCTGGAGCTATGTTACTTTACCTCACATCCTTCCATATTTCACTGGTTCCTCCTGTTTCATTTCCTTCGTCAGATGTGCTCGGTCTTCGCTGCCCAGTTCAATGAGAGAGATGTGACACTGACCTGGGGACAAAGCCGGACAACCACAACGTGCCAGCAGTATACATAGATCCTATCAAGGGTTCTCTTGTTCTCCACAGATTCGTAAAGTGTTCTCCACCAGGATGTCCGCAGTGTTTTATTTGTCCATACAGAACGCAGGTTTGCGGGTTTGGGCCCATGGGGAATAGTACGCCGGAGATGATTACAGAATGAAGACAGGGCAGAACCTACCATGGTGGAGACCAGAACTGCTGCAGAGCCACGATAAGACAATCGCTACGTCATTGTTGTGGAGCAATTTGCCATGATACAGGAATTTATTGTTTCAGCATTTTTAGGGGCAAATATGGAGAGCGGCCCCACACTCAGGCCTGTCCCAGCATCATTTGCACATCCATGAAACCATGTTTTTGTTCGGTACGAGACTCGGGACATTCAGTATCTGTAAAAAAAAAAGCAAAAATAAAAAATGTGTGTTCATTTTTTTAAATTGAACAAGGTTTTACTAAACTTATGACTATGACGTGCAGCTGATAATAACAAAATATCTCCATGTCCATGTGGCAATATTTTCAGGTCAGTGTTTGAAACCTAAGGGGTCATTCAGACCTGAACGCAGCCGCGCGTCTGTATGCAGCGGCTGCATTCGGAGAGTGTGCGCATGTGCACCGGCTGCAGTAGGCCTACGAGACCCTTCACCTTACGGCCACATCCTGGAAGGATCTGGCGAAAGGTGACTGACAGTGGCGGCGGTCGGAAGGGTGGGGCATCATCTCTGCATTTTTGGGGCGGCTGGTGCTATCACACGCAGCCACTCTGAAAAAACAAATGGCGGCAGTTTTGATGGTGTGACCGACGGTGGCACATAATGATGCACCAATCTGTATTATAGCATGCATGGGCACTAAAAGTGGGCGTCTCAGATTTCGCACAAAGGGAAGCAGATCCCACCCCGCTATTGTGATTTTGGGATTCCTAGAATTGAATAGTACAAAGAAACTATTATTGGTCTGTCCATTATCTAAGGTCATCGTGAGTGACTGCGTATTGATCAGCGGCAGCGGCTGCCCCTGGCCTGCAGCGCCAACCAAAGTGGGCAGGGTGGAGCTGGCCAGGAGATGTGAACATATATGTGAAGTTGTATGTTACATATGTGCTGGCTTCCTTACCCAAGGATCGGCAGCTGCCGCACGCATGGAAGACAGGCACACACTACTCAGCCTATCATCAATAAGCCCGCCCCCAGACTCTTGTGAAACCAGCCAATAGGAGTCTGGGGGCGGGTTTATTGATGATAGGCTGAGCAGTGTGTGCCTTCCATGCGTGCGTCGGCAGCCGATTGTCGTATTTTTAGAACTCAAACACATGCAGGATCCCGGTAACCAGGATCGGCTTCCTTACTTGCACATTCGACTTCATGGATGTACCCAGGGGGAGGAGTTGGTAGCGGTATTTGCATAAAGTCGCAGACAAACGACCACCAAGAGACTCCAATGCGGCCATTTCTGCATGAGACCCCTGAATCAGGCCTACATTGTCTGTAACATCATCACCGTTAAAGGTGGAATGTCCAATGGACCCCTCCAGGATCTTCACTCTGCCAGATGTCATCGGTGGTGTCATTCCAATCGGTGCAGTCCAAGTCCCGGTGTGGTGCTGGGCCTCACCTGCAGTCCGGGTCTTTGCAGGAATGCCAGCTTGTGCATACTCTCCCTCACGCTCCAGAGTGTGGCAATGCTGGCAGAGGTTCAGTGTGATCACCGATTCCCATTGCGACACTGTACATCAGCTGCGGCTCAGATCCAACCAGGGTGTTTATGGGAATTGTAGTAAAAAATAATAAAAACCTAGGGAATTATGGGAATTGTAGTTGTCCAGACGCAGAGTGGGGATGGTTCACCTGCCCCTAGAAATGGCCCTGATGGGACCCATCCAGGGCTTACTTACCTATTTTAACATATTCCTCTTCGGGAAAAGTCTGGAGAGGAGACGCAGCTGGGCATGTGGGGGAGTAGCTTCTACGTTATTGAGCCCTGTCCTCATCATGCTAAATCCTGCAAATTGCCGGTCTTCAAGGAAGGAGTGGAGCTAAAATGACGGTGATTTGCATAATTTTAGCCACGCCTCCTCCATATCTCTATCCTGCTCACTTCACTAAAAAAATGGGCGGGATTTGGGAGGTGTAACCACTCTTCCGGGGGTGCGGGGGATCACCCACAAAAACGGGATTCTCCCGCAACTTTCGGGAGAATAGGTAAGAATGATCCAGGGGATCCTTAATATTTATTATAGGATCCCGTAAATATTATTTGATAAGTAGGCCCTTTGGAGAGAGATAAAGTGCAGAAGTTGCCCATAGCAATCCATATATACTCACTTTGGACCTTATGCTGACTTGTATGCAAAGTAGAGATGTGCGCCAGACCATTTTTGCTGGATTTGAATTTGGATTTGGCTCTGATTCATCGTCCGGCTTTGGATTTGCCAAACCACCGTGACTGGTTTTGGATTTAGATTTTTTTCCAAAAATTATAAAAAAAAAGCTAAATTCACATAATTTGGGCCTTGTTCCTAAAGTATTATTATTAACCTTAATAAAATTAATTTACAGTGAATTTTGAACACCTCACAGCTTTTCACCATTATTGGGCAAAGGCTGCAGCTAGCTGGCAGTTTATAGCAAATCTATGGAACATTGCCACACAGCCATGGCAGAACTGAAAAGTGGTGCAAGATGGAATTGTCCTTGGACTCTCCCACCCACCCTTAATGTATATTGAATATTAAAAGGACATGCACAGTTTGGTTTAACAAACCAAGCACTTCAACGAAAGGGACTGCCACTTTTGTTGCTGAAGTGCCTGGTTTGTTTGGGCCCCCACATAACAATTTTTTGGAAGAGCTACCTTTAATCACTAATGAGGAGGTTGTTGATGATGATGATGGTGTTAATTACATGATAATCTTGTAAAAAAAATTCATGAACTCGCCACAAATGATGTAACATGGAGGAGATTCTAGATGGCTACCTCTACTAACTATGGCCTCATAAATTGAGCAGATGCTTTAAACAACATTGCTAGGATTTGGGTAAAAATAATTCCACGCCCAAGAGGTTGCTTTTTTGGTCTTATGTCCAGGCATCACAATGGCTTTCTTTTTTATCATGGGCAAGAACTGCAGCCACTGGTGGCTGACTTACACAAACAACATCATCTACATCCTCATCCTCAGTGTGAGAAAGTAGTAGTACACACATATCCCCCTCATCCTGTTCCACTTCCACACAAGCACCCTCAATTTCTATTATGTTATCATCACCATCTTTACTTGTACTGCTCCCCACATGTGCAGATTGTGCAAAAATGGTGGAAGGAGGTAAAAGAGGCTTCTCTATGAGGACAGTGTGAGAAATGTCAGACTCCCACATTGCTAGGGATGTGTGATGGTTCTGAACGCACAGTTTGTTCTACTGCCTTATTATTTCTGCACAAAACCTTCCCTTTATAAGAGGTGTTCTTTTAACACTGTATATTGGGTTTTTGATTTTAGATGCCCTGACTTAGACCTGCTAGGCCCTTGAGCATCGGCTTTAGTAGATGACGTTGCCGGACTAGTGTCTTTATCATGACTGGTAGCAGCAGCTGCTGCAATAGTATCTGCCGCATAAGGTTACTGTGATCGCTGGCCCTGTATATGCCTGATATGTTACATACACTGCATTATGTGTGGCTGACCCTACTGCTGCATATAACAGGTTACTGTAATCTCTTGGCTGTACATTGCCTCCCTTACACACTGCATGTCTGGTGCATTAACTCTTACAGATAACTAAAATGATAAACAAAACAATACGTGCAAGACACAATGCATAAGAGAAATACATTTGTCTATTTTTACGTTCTAACCGAGGCAATCTAGGACCTATCATATCTGTTTTTAGCAATATACAGGAATCTGATCAACTCTTTGTATAAAGCACAACAGAATATGTTGATAAATAAATAAATCAGAGAGATTTGGTGAACAATGACCTTCTCAGCCTAAGCATCTTGCAGCAAAAGATCCTTTTTTCCTAAGTCTGCAGCTTTGCGATGCGGCCAGTAGATGGGGCTGTTGTACTGCAGATATCCTGGTGATGTACAGCCTGGGCTCCCAGTCACTGTTTATCTAAAATTCACACACCTCCAGTGCCTCTGAAATGTATTTGGCAGCTTTTTTTGTCGTTTTGCTAATTGCTGTACACTCAGTTGTATTACATTCTGTGTGGGCTCGCTGCAGAGGTGTGCTCTACGTGTTCACTCATTTCTTTTTACTGGGGAATTTTTTCCTCCTCCTGCAAAGGTTAACTCTTAAAGCCGCATAGCCGCAACGTTTTCTGTTTACATCATAATGGTTTCCGCTCAGGCCTTGCTGTGAATACAGGCTGCTCTGCGGCTGAGGCGAGATCTGAAATGACATTTCTGAGGAATTAGAACGTAGACATTGCTAAACGCGCCTTTCCTCCAATACAAAAACTCCTGGTCTCTTTCCTGCAGGTGTAATTATTGGCTTTGAGCAGACATTCAGCGCAATTAGCATCTGCCGTGTCAGTGCTGGTTATTGTAATGAAACAAGACTCAGAATGCAGATTAGAATGCCTTTGTTCAGTTGCTTGTGGAAAGAATACATTAGATAAGAGGTTCCCAAAGCCGGGAACCCAACTGGGGTACTATACTGCCGCCGGAATACCAGCGAGGAAGGTGATTCCCCCTCATATGGGCACACGGTATGCTGATGACCAGGGCCGGATCTAGACCTTGCGGCGCCCCGGGCGAAAAAATAGGGGCATGGCTTCAGTTATGCCCCCTGTAGCTGTACCCACAGTAGTATTGCCCTCAGTACTGTGCCCCCTGTAGAGTTGTGCCCCCAGTACTGTGCCCCCTAGTTGCGCCATTTACAAAAAAATAAAAAAAATTAATACTTCCAACCACTGCTGCCCTCCGTCTCCGGCCGCCGCTCCACAGATCTATGGGAGAGATGTCATGACGTCATGGGCCTGAAATGCGGGGCAGACTAGCGCGGGTCAGAGTAAGTGATCGTAGATGTGCTAGATTTAGCACATCTATGATCAACTCTGAATTTTCCCCCAAGTTTGGGAACCACTGCATTAGAAGCTGTACATGTTTGTGTCGGCTTGTGACTACACTACAACGACCAGCAGGTAGAGTGCCACCCTACTGGGGTTATATCATTGGCATATAGGAGGCTTCTTTGTTTCACTGTTCTCATAGACTCATAGTAGATAACCTCTCTGGTGTAGGCGGTGTCCTCTGGCGCTCTGAGCATCTTGTTGTTGGTATGGCGACAGAAAGAGCACATTAAATCTATAAAACAATACTTATGCAGAATTTTTAAACAGTTGCTATAGCAACATCAGTTACTCCAGGACAGGTTTTATTAAAATGAAGAGGTCACTTTGGGTTCTAGCGCGGACGACTGGATGTTACTGCCGGGAGAGTGGTAGAGAAAAAGTTTCCTGGATGTCAGATGAATATATTGAATATGGAAGCTATGTACATACACGGTCGAGTCACATTATTATAACCACCTCCTACATGTGACGTCGGCAGTGCGTAGCCCATGAAGTACGTCATGAGACGTGCGTTGGCTTGGTGAGTATATAAGGTGTGTGATAGGCCGCCTGCACACATATCACTCGTTACTGTCATGGGTAAAAGGGGCGATTCATCCGAGTTGCAAAAATGGATGATTACCGGCTTTCAGGGCAGATGCCACAATATGCCCATCCAACGCAGGGCAGGAAACACCAGCTAGCTACCGCTAAATGAGTCAGCTACTGTAGCTCTGACTGGCCACATACCTGTTTGTCCAGCAAAGTTGGGTCCAGGTCCAGCTACTTGTCACTTGGTGTAACTAGCCGGGTGTAACACACATCCTAGCAAAGGGGATACTGTGTCCTGAGTGATCTTGGGCTTACTAGACCCAGGGGGAAATCCCGGAGATAACCTACCAATGTGATGCCAGGGTGGCACTCTTACACAGCATTCTGCATGAGGATTCAATGGTCCATGACGAGGTACTGTGCTTAAAGGTCTGATTCCGGCACTGAGTTATAAATAATTAGGTCACAAGCATCGTCCCTATCTCATAACAAATATGTGTGGGAACAAATGATAATACTACACATTGTCCAACCACCGGAGAGGTATAACGGAACAGAGAGGAAAATGACCAAGCAAATGAAATTTTGCAAGCAGACTTCATGTCACCTCTATAGTAGGTATTACAAATCCTGCAACATGAAGATTATTACACATTCATAACCAGTGTCGTGATTTCTGACCAGACAGTACAAAGATCAGGGTTGGACCGGCCCCAAAGTGTACAGAGGAAATCCCTGGTGGGCCCACCTGCCGGAGGGCCCCACTCCCTCCTCTAGAGGTCAGTAACTTGGTGCAGCAGGATCATTGATGAGCTTGAGTGCTGGGTTTGTTTCTATGGAAACTACACCAAGATTAGCCCTTCTGCCAATCAGTGGGTCGTCCTGACACTCTCCCCTCCCCCGTCCCCCCCCCCGTCCCCTGTTTTATGAAGGGGCCCTGTTTTTTTACATGGCCTCCTACTCCTCAGCCAAGTCTATCTATGATGGCTGGCCACACCCCAAAAGCTTGGGCCCCTACCCATGCATGCATTCCTTGGTGGGTCCTTCTTGCACCACCACCGCCAAAGATAGTCACTTAGGCTGGTCCAATGCAGATGGGCCCACGGGATCAGGTGCAATGAGGCAAGCCTGATAATCTGTGTGACACGGTGATGCCGTAGCCATGTCAGAAGGGTCATCTGCCTACATAATGCCATGTACCCCACCCCCATTGTTCCTGGACCGGAGCTGCTACATCAGATATACATCTGTCTAATCTGCAGGAGTGATGAAAGGATGGGGAAGGGGGAGCTGGACCTACTTACCCCAGGACTGGACTTGTTGGAAGGGCCCAGGTCAGATGCTAAAGGGGGGGCAGAGTCGCCATGAGCGTCTGCTTACACCAGGAAAACGACATATTTTATATATTTGTTCTCAGAGGGCATGGCCACGCCTCCCCATATTTGGCCACGCCCCATAAGTACCTGCCTGTGGTTGCTCTCGGCTGCCCTGCTAATCCGACACTTTGCACATAGGTGCCCCAATGGACTACATTGCTATATATATATATATATATATATATATATATATATATATATATATAATATTTGCATTGTGTCTATTAATCTGTCTTATCTGTGATGGAGACATTGGACTGAGTTTTACCATTGCAAACTTTTTACAATTTGTTGCAGACAGACTTTTGCTCGAAGTGTTTTGCAACTGAGTTCAATATACTTTAAATAGACATCTAGCGGTAACATAAGGTGGATGAGGCTTGAATGCGAGCCATGTAACTTATTCCATTAACATTCAATTTAGAGCACACACGCTATTTGTCTTGCAGATAATGGGGGATGAGTCACTCGCTCCGGCTAACGTGCGCCTCCTGCGGCACTAACATGCTTTATTTATGCTGCAGATGTACCCTGGCCCTGTGATGCCGCAGAAGCGATATTAGTAGTTTCTAGTGTTGATTATATTCTCTGTCACTTTGACTTTTAGAATGTTTGTCAGTTGTATCCGGTGTCGGTGCAGATTAGGACAGGATTATTAATTGCCACACTGTGACTCACTTGTTTTTCTCACCGGTCTCCAAATGTGTCTTGAAATAAATATATAAATAAACAGCTTGCGGCCTTATGGCGTATCTTGATGAGCCGTGTAATTGTACATTAAGCGTTACCAATCCCCATTCTCTATGGCCCGAGCCGTTTTACTGTGCTTAGGTACAGACGCAGCTCCCTTCAAACATGTATCCAAGGTGTCAGTAAGCTGGCACCCCCACTTTTACAACCTAGGGGTCTATTTACTAAACTTTGGAGAATGATAAAGCGGAGAGAGATAAAGTACCAAACAACCAACCAGCTGCTGTCATTTTTCAAACACAGCCTGTGACACGGCAGTTAGGAGCTGATTGGCTGGTACGTTATCTCTCCCAAGGCTTAGCAAATAGACCCCCTCGTCTACCCAAGCAGAGCCCCCAATGGGCCCAAGCTCCCCCCTCATCAATTATTTGCCAATGAAAACTACGCTAAAAAATGATTTAGTGTAGTGTAGCTTGGGCCTTGGCTTTCAGGTGATCTAGTTGTGTATTAAAGTCATTTTTTTCTGTAATTCTTTTTTAACGTATTAAAATTTGCTTATATTTTGAAGACCTCCTGCCCAACACAGGAGTTGGCCCAGATCTTCCGTGGCTCCTTGGACCCCGGAGGAACCAGTGACAAAAATCATATAAATGGGGTTCACATATTTATTCATTTTTTTACATCGGGACCCAAACTCATTTCTATATGAGCAATCTGGAAGTCAGATTTGTAAGCACAATTTAATAACAATATTTTAGTGCCTTTAAATACTTTTCACCTGCAGGCCGAGTGGAACAGCTTTCAGGTAACAGGAAATTATAAACGTCTTCGCTGCAGGTCTGGGGTCAATGGTCAAGTGCATGCTCCGGATAAGTATATATATATAGATACACCTCAGGGGTGTTAGGGGTGTTTAAGACACTAAGAGGCCCCTGTACAGATATTGGTTGGCCTCCTTCCACCTTCCACGTGCGCAGGAAATCCCAAAGACTTTTGAAGAAACGGTCTGAAAAAGGGTGAGACCGGTGGCAGGGCATTAATTCCAATGGTTACAAGGTGTATGGTGTGGGCCCCTTAAGATCCCCCGTGTGCAGCCATTAGAGAGTCGCCACTGATACACCTTGAAGTGGTGACATGATCATCCTCCAGCTCAGAACTTGTGGACAGTTCAAACATCGAAGTACCTGAGGAGCATTCGTCCCCCTACAGCACCACTGACAGTCAGGAGTTATAAGCCCACTGTGTCCTGACTACATGATGCTGACACACTGGGGCCTGCCCATACATGATTATAATGAGCAGATGATAATATTATTTTTGACCAGGATACACATTTCCGTATTACGCACCCAAAAATGCATAAGCGCTTGTCCATGTGTCACATCGAGTTGTGTTCCCTTACACCTGGGGCGGTGGAATGCAGGTGGACTAAGAATAGTAAAGGTGAGCGCACACAGTTACATCTGCAGATAGCCAAGCAGTGACTTATTTGTCTTCTGTTAGCGTTACCACACAATGGCTAATGTTGTCGTAGCTGCTGTCTGTCTGTATAACGTCTGTATGGGAGTGGGTGGCGTCACAACCACAGCCCCCATTGTGCGTTCCCTAGATATGTACACACTGACGGGGAATGGACAACTAAAATAAAATAAAAACGTAAACCTTCATATGGTATGTGAGCGGTAATAGTGCAATTCATAGTTCAATCCTGCCTTGACTTTCAGCTGACGTTTTATAAAAATGTAAAACTGAAATAAATGTTTCCATACATATTGGTGCTTCTTTGATCAAAAAGCTAAAAAAGCAAAAGCATGCCATGTCAGTTATTTACTTTCACGTCTCTTGTTGTGGGCAGGCTTTTACCAACAGGATCTAAAACCACCCACAAACTGTTACCAGTAGCTCCTACCTAATTAACTGACCCGAGCCCCAAATGCAACAACCTTAGGCCCCGAGTACATTAAATTTGGTCCGCCCACTCCACCAATGGTTTGCGTACATCTATGATGGTGGGGCACCTGATCTGAGCATGTGCAGAACGGATCCTGCGCCGTCGCACGCAGTGCCCTCTGAGGGGGTGGGATGGGGGGCAGTGCCGGCCTCCGTTCCAGAGAAATGGAGTGTGTTGCCCTCATTTTCTCAGAATGCCGAAGCCAGGTTTCCTACGGAGCTGCGAGGGCCAATCTGGGTAGCCTCAGGCTTACTCAGATGGCCTGTGGTCTTGCAGATGATCTGAGGCTGGGTTGTGTGATGCAGCACTCAGATCTGCGATGCCAGAGGGGGGGGCCTCTTTTTCCGTCATCGCTGCTGCATCCAAAGACGCGCCACTGATGTGAGCTGTGTCCATCTCTGAATCACTCACTTTGGGGGACATGTACTAAGCAGTGATAAAAGTGGAGTGCGCCAATGGAGAAGTCGCCCAAGGCAACCAATCAGCATTGATGTAACATTTCTAATTTGCATACTTTAAAAGTATACAGAGCAGCTGATTGGTTGCCATGGGCAACTTCTCCACTGGCTCACTTCTCTACTTTTATCACTGCTTAGTACATGTCCCCTTTAGGCCCTCATACCGAGTTGATCGCTCGCTTGCTGTTTTTAGCAGCCGTGCAAACGTATAGTCGCCGCCCACGGGGGAGTGTATTTTCGCTTTGCAAGTGTGCGATCGCATGTGCAGCCGAGCGGTACAAAAACATTTTGTGCAGTTTCTGAGTAGCTCTGAACTTACTCAGCCCTTGCGATCACTTCAGTCTTTTTGGTGCCGGAATTGACGTCACCCACCCACCCTCCAAACGCCCGGACACGTCTGCGTCTTCCCTACCACTCCCAGAAAACGGTCAGTTGACACCCATAAACGCCCTCTTTCTGTCAATCTCCTTGCGATCGGCTGTGCGAATGGATTCTTCGTTAAATCCATCGCTCAGCAATGATCCGCATTGTACCCGTACGACGCACGTGCGCATTGCGGTGCATACGCATGCGCAGTAGAGACCTGATCGCAGCGCAGCGAAAATCGGCAGCGTGCGATCAACTCGGAACGACCCCCTTAGTCACATAACGAAACTTACTAGAAAAATAATGGAAGCACCTCAAGAGCTGAATGTAATATACCAGGCTCATAGGAACCACACTAACATCGTTAGTTATAAAAGCTCCAATTGCTGTATAATAAATAATAATAGAACTACTCAGTGACTAACTGGAAATAATTAGCAGTGCACACATATATATATATATATATATATATATATATATACGCTCTGTATATTAAACGTTTGTTATAGGAACTAAATAAAGAAAGAAATTAATTAAAGTGTTGATCTGAAATTTTCTTTCATTTAGATTCGTGACATGATACAATATAATTTACGCTACATAAACCATAAAATAAAACGCTCATCCTGTACTGTATGTGTATTCAATTGACGATGGGGCATATAAAATATGTTATAATTGATTTATTTTCTATCTGTAGGATTATGTTGCTATAAATCATTACGATCCGAGCTTAGGAATCCGTCTGTGCGTTGAATGCACATTGTGGACTCAGAATGTCATTTTCTGGTTAATGTAGCATAGCCGTATGTTGTATCACGGACGATATAATGAAATCAATTTACAAAATAAGTGAGATCAACGTTTCTTCATTTGGTTCATAGATCAAACTCTAAGTGTGTAAAGCGTATATTGGGCTAATTGTACTCGCTACTTGCGTTTCTGGGGTTTGGAGCACGGACGCAAATGGCGAGTTTCACCATACAGCGCAATGCACTGGTGCAAATCGCCGCAACTATTTTGAGTAGCACCAATCTTTGACAGATCTGTCTTTGCGTGAAATGTGCATTTCAAGGCGGGAAGTGGTGGGCGTCAGAGCAATCACACAGAACTGTTCTGTATTTTGGGCGTGTCATGGTCAGAGTTCTGAGCTGCGCGTACGGGATACTGATGAGAACAGTTGCGGCTATGGACAATGGGTGGGATGTATTAAAATACATCGCCGCCCACTGCGGTTTAACATCGCAATGACCGAGGCCCACCGCCATACCTGTCAGAAGGTGTGCGGGGGTCTCCGTCACCTCCCTGGGGTCTCTATCACCTCCCAGACCATCAAGCAGGCAGCAGTCAGTCCGGGTGGTATTCATGTGACCAGCGGTCGGGTGACCGACGGTCACATGACCTCCACCGGCATCCCGCCCCCTCACTATCCCGATGGTCAGCATGCCGACCAACAGGGACTATTTCCACTCGTGGGTGTCCACGACACCCATAGAGTGGGATTAGAACCCGTGGCGACCGCAGGTCGCCACCGAGCCAGCAGCGTGGCGAGCGCAGTGAGCCCGCAAGGGGCTTGCTGGACTCGCCCCTCCCCGCCGGGATCCCGGCATCGGTATGCTGACCGGCGGTCTCCTGACCGCCGGTCAGACATACTGCACCCGTCAGTCCCGGCCTCCTCCTCCTTCTCCCTGCAGCCGGAAGGACCTCCGCCTGTGTTGCTGGGGAGGAGGAGTTTGGATTCCGGGACCAGGGCTGCCTACACACAGGTATGCTGGGGGGAGGGGGGGGGCGGGATCGGTGTGGCGGCGGCTGGAGGTAAGAAGTTCATAGTCTTCTATAGGGTATCGCCATGAAAAGATGGCGATAGCCTCGGCGTCGAAAACCCAGCGGCTGGGGGTTAGTTCATATGAAAATGCGGTAAAACACCCCAAAACGGGTGTTTTACAGCATTTTCCCTTTCATACATCCCGCCCAGTAAAACAGTGGGTGGAGCAGCTTCCCGCTGTAGCCGCACGGGTCCTTGAATTAACCCTGTGGAAGCTGGCACTAGAATAAGGTAAAAACTGTGGCTTCCTGCAGTTACAGACACTCTGCGCCCAGCTCAGATGCAGATCTGCAGGTGTGGTAGAAGTCTGATTAGTGCACATATAGGAACTGCGTTGCTGCGTCAGAGGTTAGCCTTCTTTGCATATTAATATTCTCACTGCTGTGCATTAAGGGCTCCGCAACACTGGTCAGTGCGAAAACCAGGGCTGTCTTTTCATATGGGCTCAATGGGTAGTTGCCCAAGGGCCCCAAGAGTACAAGGGCCCATGGCTGATAGCTGAGGGTCCCCTTTTTCCAGGGGTGCCAGATTTTTGAAAATCCGCCCTGGGGAAGCCCGTCTGAGTCTGTTAATTGCTCATCCTAGTCATATATCTCGGGTTCTGTCTTACTCAAAGTTTTCTCTGGCAAAAACACCAAAAGCTGGGACTCTCCCCTTTCAGTGGACACTGGCAGCTTGTCTCTACTACGCCCAGAATCAGAGATACAGTATCAGCCTTCCAGCAGCTGGTCCCTGCTCCAAATCCACATGCCTGGTATACAGTTTTATATTATCGTTGGTGGAATTCTCTGGCCCCTGACCTCTGATCCCCAAGTCCCCAGTATCTCCTGGAAGATGGGACTCTATTGTTTTATCCAACTGAAAGCCAAAAAATCTATATCCAGGAACTTGAGATATCTGCAGTCAAGCAAGCTGCCCTCCCACCGGAAAATGATGAATATTAAGCCCACTCCACTATCCACCCCTCCCCTGCGTATTAAATACCCCCTACCACCCTGGAAGTCATGTACCAGGGCCCCTTCATTCAGCCCAATACCCCTTCTACAGTTTAGTGTTCTCCCTTCCGCCCCATCTCCCACCATCTGTGCAGTAAAGGAGTAATTACCAGAAATAACTGCTCCAGGTGGTCCTACATGCTGAGCGGAAGATAGAACACCCCCTACCACCCGGGGCACATCAAAGCTGCCGCTGATAGCACCCCCACCCCTACCGCTGGAGGATGGGTAGGGTCCCTAGTGGATTGCTTTGCCCAGGGACCTACACTGCTGTTTAGACGGCCCTGGCAGAAACAGAGCATACATTAACTGGCACAAACAAGTTAGATATAATACTACACGATGAGCTCCCGGGTTTGCTGATAGAGGGAAACGAGCAAGCTCGCTCAGGGACCGGTGTGACCTTCTTCCTTATCACGGGAATAGTCTCTTTTACTGTATGGTGTTAAAGATAAAACTCAATGGCATACACCGCTGTCTGGGCTGTCGGAATGCAGTCACCATGTCAGCAATCATGGAACATGTCATCATCGGCAGAATGTCAACATATTCACTGGGGTATATTTACTAAACTCCCGATTTTAACCGATTTTGAGTTTTTTCTTCAAAGTGTCATCTCGGGAATTTACTAAACACAAATCTCGGCAGTGATGAAGGCATTCGTATTTTTTTTGAAGGCAAAAAAAAAAATACGAATGAATACACCATCGGTCAAACACGCCTGTTATTTTATACTACTCGGTAATTTACTGAAAATTCGTATTCACAATCACTGCCGGCAATAGCCAAACACTGCCGTGAAAAAATACAAATCGTAAAAAAAAGCAGTTTTCAAATAGACCTGCTTTTTTTTTACCGTGTTCTGATAGGCATGCACGGATCCGTGAGATCCGTGCATGCTTATCAGTGGGAAGGGGTGTGAAAGAGTTAAAAATCAGAATTTTTTTTGCGTGGGGTCCCCCCTCCTAATCATAACCAGCCTCGGGTTCTTTGAGCCGGTCCTGGTTGTAAAAATACAGGGGGAAAAATGACTGGGGTTCCCCCATATTTTAACAACCAGCACTGGGCTCTGCACCTGGTCCTGGTGCAAAAAATACGGGGGACAAAAAACGTAGGGGTTCCCCGTATTTTTAACACCAGCACTGGGCTCCACTAGCCAGGGACATAATGCCACAGCCGGGGACACTTTTATATTGGTCCCTGCGGCCCTGGCATTAAATCACCAACTAGTCACCCCTGGCCGGGGTACCCTGGAGGAGTGGGGACCACTTAAATCAAGGGGTCCCCCCTTCCAGGCACCCAAGGGCCAGGGGTGAAGCCCGAAGCTGTCCCCCCCATCCGTAGGCAGTGAATGGGAGGCTAATAGCATTTTGTGCAAAAAAAGAATATTGTTTTTTTTTTGTAGCAGAACTACAAGTCCCAGCAAGCCTCCCCCGCAAGCTGGTACTTGGAGAACCACAAGTACAAGCATGCGGGGAAAAAACGGGCCCGCTGGTACCTGTAGTTCTAGTACAAAAAAATACCCAAATAAAAACAACACACAGACACCGTGAAAGTAAAAGTTTAATGAACATACATGCAAACTTACATTCATACATACTTACCTATGTTGACACGAAGCACTCGGTCCTCTTCTCCAGTAGAATCCAGGGGTACCTGTAAATAAAATTATACTTACAAAGAATCCGGGGTAGATCGGTCCTCTTCTTAAAAGTTATAATCCACGTACTTGTTAAAATAAAAAAACGAAATACCCGAACCACGAACTGAAAGGGGATCCATGTTTACACATGGAACCCCTTTCCCCGAATGTCGGGACCCCCCGTGACTCCTGTCAGAGGGTCCCTTCAGCCAATCAGGGAGCACCACATCATGGCACTCTCCTGATTGGCTGTGTGTTCCTGCACTGTCAGTCAGGCGGCGCACTGTGGATACAA